>NW_005843106.1:286157-307973 GCF_000455745.1 Alligator sinensis | reverse complement strand
GCCGCCGCATGCGATGCCCAAGGGGCCCGGGCCGGGCCCGGGGCGGCGCCGCCCACGTCAGCGCCGCCTGCTCCCGCCTCCCGGGAAGCCCCGGTGGAGAGAGGCTCGGGCAAGACACACCCAGCCCCGAGCGGGACCCTCCAGAAGGACGGCCGGGTAGAGCCGCCTGCTCCGAGCCTGTGCTGTGCGGCTCCCCGGCTGGACCAGAGCCCCCTTGATAAACTGCAGAGTTAAAACCTTTGTCCTGAAGAGCTGTGAAGGCTGGAGAAGCTCTTGCAGCCATAGGCATAGAGGAGCCGTCCTCTTTTTCTATCCAAAAGTGAACAACTTCTTTCTTCTTCCTGTTTCTTCTTTCTTCTTCTTCAAGTCTCCAGTGCAGCCTTCCTATATGGGCTGGTCCCAGCATATGCACAGGCCACTGCTTTTGGTGCTGGGGGTGCACTGCGGTGCTACAGGGCATCTCGGGACCAAATACATTGGTCTGTTGCGTGGAGCAGAGGTTCCCAACCGCTGGGCCGTGTAGGGTTGGGGTAGGAAAAGCAGCCCATGGGCTGCCGGGTCGTGGCATGAGCTCTCCGCTTGGACCCCACTGGAGATGTGAACTCAATATTTATGGCACACAGGAGAAATTGTCAGTATGTGCCTTTTAACAATAGGATGATCATTTTGCAAAGAAAATGGAGAGGTCTGAGCTTGATGGCAGCTTGATTGAAATCTGCCAATTACATAAAATACCCTTAAAACCCTGTCTATAACAGTACTGTGTTGCCTAGATTGAAAGGAATAAATATCAAAAGCTTTTAGACTTTCCTCTCCTATGAAATTGCAGCAGATCTGCTAAGCTGCTATCATAGGTAAATAAATGATGGCAAGTGCCCATTCTGATTCCAACCGCTATAATAATGTCTCCTTTCTACCCCACAACAGTTGTCTGTATTGCATAGTTGCAGGATAGATCCTTTAAATCAGTGGTTCTCAACTTTTTTTTGTACCAGGACACATTTGAAAACATCAATGGCCATTCCCAACCCAGTGCCCCTCACTCCTGACCCTCTGGCCCCTGCCCCTAGGCCCCCAGTGTGTGGGACAAGGGGTGGGTGTATGGGGCGGGGGGGAGCTGCAACTCAGTCAGACTGCAAGGGAAAAGCCACAGCTTCCTACATTTTTCTTCTTTAAAGGAGAACCCATTTTTAAAGCTTGTTGATCCATTTTTAAAGATTGTGACCCTTTCAAATATTCATATGACCCACTTTTGAGTAGTGACCCATCGGTGAGAAACACTGCTCTAAATTATGGAGGGGGGCACGTTTCTTTGTCTGTTATATAACAATCACAAGTAGCATAAATCAGTGCAATGCTGCATTCTGAAAATATGTGTTTTTAGACCTTGGCCTCAAGGCTCTGTTCAGTGCAGTCAGCAAACCCTCAGATTGATGAAAATATAATGAATAAATAATCATATATAGCATTTGTATGACTTCCTTCAGGCTACTTAGGAGTGGAAGACATATTTATAAGCAAGAAAATTCAGGATCAATACTAGTGGTTTTTATGGTACCTAATTTGTAAGTAAGTCTAGTATCATAACCAAACCATATTACCATATTACATATCTTTGTGAAGAACCAGAGGGCATGGAGTGTGGCTTTTACATTGTGTTGGGTTTTTTTTACCTCAGCTACTGGAACTAATCATAGACTGCTCTGGTTCTTTCTTTAAGTTAGACGATCCTGCAGAAAGTTTTAATTGAGCTTGTCTGCATCTGGTCCAATAAGCCCTTTCTGGCAGCTAATAATAGCATCCCTGACATCCCGTTTTCTGTGGATAATCCATTAGGGATGGGAGGGAGCATCAGATGTATGCTACTCGGTGACGATGCTATACAAGGGCAGTAACATAGCTGGCTACATCAAACTTTCCAGCAGTGTTACACTACCACAATGAGACCCACGTTCTACTTTAATTTCAGGCTACCCAGCCACAGGCATTTTATTACATAGTACTGGTAAACATTTACTTGAGAATGTGGTGGAGTATTTAGATGGCTGTTACTTTTTCATGTCACATCTAATATCACATTGTTGGTTGTTAGTACAAAGCGCCTAAAGTCCTTTATAGCTGTAACAATACAGATAGGAAGCCAATATTAAAACCCAGACAACCTATAGAAGCAAAAGATGTGGGAGTTTGTGCTGCTATGCTATTAATTCCTGCTTGAATAGCAAAGTATTGCTGTATAGTGCATATGGAGTGTAAGAACACTGCTTGGTTTGGGATATCTTGGCAGAAGACCACATGTACTACAGCATTTAATAATAGCCTGTCTTCCTCCCTATGCATGTGTACTTCCTGCTAACATCTGTGAGAGCAATGTACATGTGTAGACTATCAGATGTCTTATCTCTGAATTCTCTTGATCTAGTGCATTTGTGTTTGTCTTTTAAAAACAAAACTTTCATCTAAAACTCCCAAAACCACATGGACCAACATGCTGTCTCTGTCATCTCATCTGTTGCACTTGAAAACTTACATTTGCATGCACAGATGAGTAATTAGGCCTGCAGTTATCCAGTCTCAGGCCTTACAAGCCCAACTGGTAGCTATGCATGTTTTCACTGTTTATATACACTCTTGGTAGATGAGAAATTGATAGCTTGTAGTCTCTTTTTATGATTTTAATAACCATTTAAAAAGCACATTAATTTTTGTAATATAACTTAATAAGAACATTTCATGTGCAGAATGTGTTAAAGAAACAAAACTTACTGTATACTAACAATTTGTCATTATTTAGTTTATTACTTATAATAACCACTTTTTGTTTGATTACAGTAGCTACACAAAATATCAAAAATATAAAGAAAATGAAATGTGCATATTTAGAAGCAAATTTCCAAATGTAAGGATCCCAAATGATTTATCTGTCCAGTATTGCAAAGTGGCATGATCTCCAAAAAGGAAGAGCCCCGTGACAAATCATTCAAGTTAAAAGTATACATGATTAATGCATGTCCAGGACTTGGAATCAACATATCTTGGTTTTATTTTCAATCTTACAACAGATTTACTGTGTAATTTTACCTAACTCATTTTATCTCTGTCTGTCTAAATTTATTAATACTTCCATCATTTAGAAAAGCTTTCAGGGTTTAAATCTGATATTTAGAGTTGTATTTGTCTTTCTGAAGCCACAGTTGGATCACTTAAGAGGGATTTTGGACATTGAGTTCAAGTGCTAAGTTTTTTACCTGGGAGTAATATTGGGTATCTATCCTCTGCAGATCAATGACAGAGCATGAACATAAGCACATTTGACCAGTGTTTTACTATTACTATGTTAGCATTTGATACTTTGTTACTTGAGTTTTTGGATTAAAAAATGACCATTTTGTCTACCAAATAGATATATACTTTGTGCTGGTTATCAAAGACCAGGTTTTCAAACATTGTTTATAAGCATTGGTCTTCTCCTGCTCCCACTGAAGTCTATGGGAAGCCTTGGATTCAGGATTCAGGTGTGTATTTATGGTGTAGATCAAGTAGGTAGGTTTGCAGATGCAGTTTATGTTGGCAGACTAGACAATCACTTTAACTTGTTCACCCCACAGACATTTAGACATAAAAGTCTCATGTCCTCAAAAATGGCCAATGATTTGGGGTGACCAGCCTGAGGCAATTAACAATAAGACAGTGGGACCTGCAGGTATATAGGCACCTCAAAATGATCAGTCATTAACCAGCCTCAGACTTAGGCTCCTTGAAGCTGAGGCACCAAGATTTTTCGGCCAGGTTTGTAAATTTTAGAATTCAATTGATTGATAAAATTTTGGGCAAACCAACAATAGTTTACATTACCTAGAAGTGGAATAGGACCTGTATTTGGCCCAAAGCCAGCAACCTGGGGCTCAAATATGGCTCAAGTCAACAGAGATGAGTCTGGTGCTGTAAAGCTAATATTCATAGGGCATTTGTGCAATACTGATAGGTTGAGCACCAACTATAAGCCACCACATTGGGGAAGAGAGCAGATTTAAATACATTGACACAGCTGCTTGTGGAAGATGAGGCCCTACCTACTTTCAGAATTTCTAATCCCTGCTGTCAGTTATTTGTTTCCCGAGCCTTGCTTTCTATTTTTGAAATGCTGAGAGAAAGCCTTTTTTTTCCCCTCCCCCTCTCCCAAAGAAAAACCCACAACACACTATGCTTACACAAATAATTAAGTGAGAGCAGGCCAAAGGATTCCATTAAGAGAATAGAATTAATTTTAATTCATTTTATTGTGATTTGTGAGCAAGTAAGTTGATCAGTTCAAAGCAGCTTGCTGCAGAGATTTTAGCAGTCATTGTGAATCATGTAAAAACACTGTCAAAACAAGCAGGATTTTTTTCCTTTTCAGCTTGATTTGTCAAGGAATGTGGGCATGGCCTTGACTTTAGGCAGTGGCTGAAGGCTCACTGACTGCAATGGTACTACTCACGTGGTTAAAATGAAGGAGGTGCTTAAGTGCTTTGCTGAATCAGAGCCTAGAGGAAATGGTCTAGATACCTACTACTTCAGGTCTTATGGGAACTTGTGTCTGTATAAAGAATGTATTACAGATAACTTGTTTTTAAAATGTTTTATTTTGATTTAAGAGTGGAGGAGAAAGTAAGAGCAAACCTTGGCCATTGAGTCTCCTGTGTTCACAGTCAACCATTTATGCCAAGAATACTAAAAATAATGCACTCCAACCTATTACATAAGAAAACTCCAAAGCCCATTGTTATCAGATCTGCAGGGTACTGCCTGTCCCTCTGGTTCTCGTCTGCCATGACTTCGATTTTATTAAGGGAGGAAAGAGATAGAGTGTTAATCGGTACCCGTGGAGTAATGACGCTTGACCCGTCACGTAATTCCAGGTGCTTTATTCTCTTGTCTTTCTTTTACAGCGGCCTGGACCACAGGCGGCAGCTTATCCCCCTCCTACTCCCCAAGTCACCCTCATGCTTGAGGAAAGAGCACCAGCTTCACTGTCCTAAAGGTAAGTGCCAACCAGGAGACTCGCGGTGCTAATTACCTCATTAGCAGCCCACGCAAACGAGGTCTTTTATCCCCTGCTGATTACTGTGAGGGGCGTTTCTGGCTGTTCCCCCTCCATGGGTCTCGACCAGTGGGAGTCCTGACCCAGTCCCCCTGGGTGCGAGTCACTTCACACAAGTAAGAGGGCTTCTATCAGAGACCCTGTTACACCCATTATGAAAACAAAAGTGAAATACTGTACAACAGGCCATAGGTAGAAGGCAGGGGAGCCATGGGTATCACCAATCAATAGCAGAGAAATCAATTAATATATTCTCATAAAATCTTAGGAGGACTGGGCCTCACACTATGAGGGAAGACAATTACCCTACCCTACCTCCACCCCAATGTTTCACAGTCTGACCTATGCGGAAAAACATCCTAATTCCAAACCTGGTGATCAGTTTGACCCAGAGTGGAAGAACAAGATCCTCTAGCCAGGTACCCAAATGGTTTCTAAGTACTAGCAGGCGCACCAGTACATAAAACTCAAAAACTCCCACCTTTAGCTGTAGCCATTTCCAGTGCTACAAAGAAAGAGGAAAAAATATTCCTGAATTTAATAGAGAGAGATAATTCCTTCTGGCCCTGGAGCCATGGGATTATTAGATACCTCTGGCCCAGAGATACCACTGGACTCTTAACATGGGAATTGCTAATACTCGGATCTTCATATCGTATGTGTTTATTAGTGATCCAAAGGCATCTCTGTCCTATCATACTGTCCTTTCCATAAACCTATTGAGTTCCACCTTGAAGTGATTTAGGTTCTTTGCTTCTGCTATGTTGCTCCTCTAAATGGTTACAAACTGTTCCTCACTTGTTCATAACAAGTCTGTAGCCATTTGATCTCAAGCCAATGTTGCCTTTTAATTTAAATGGCTCTTATTCCCCTTTTCACTCCCTGAATATATTGATTGAAATTAGTCATATCTCCTTTGAGCCTTCATTTTGCTAAGCTAATGAAGCCAAACTCTTTATGTCCCTTTCATAAAATAGGTTTTCTATTCCCTTAATCATCTTAGCAGCCCTTCTTTGTACCTGTTCCAAATTAAATGAATCTCCTATTGCTCTACAAATACTCCTTCTATTGGCATATTCCTGGGCCCTGTGTTGCATGTCATAGTAAATTCTTGCACAAGATCCCATATCAGTTTTACAGGAGTCATAAATTAGCACAGACCTCATGTTTTCTGGTATTCCCAAGGTTTCTGTACTAACGCTGTCTTACTGTCATTCCTATTCCTTTGCACATATTCATGAGAGATTTAAACCCCAGAGTCTAAATAGCATTTAAGAAACATGTTTTCTTATCAGCTCATGCAGTGTGTAGAGAAATGTAGAGATCATGAGTGGTATCTTTCCCCTATAAAAGAAATGGAGTATTATGTAATCTCACATTAATGACACTGTCTATCTACTGTTATATACTGTGAAGGATTTCTTCAGCAGGTTTATGGACAAAAAAAGATTAAAATATCAGACACTTGTTAAAGAGTGCAATTGCTTATGCAATATATGCATCCTTTGTATTCTATATTACATATAACTGTTAAATGAGCTTGTAACAAGAAATGGGCCAAAAGCCATGCTCATTAAACTGCAAACAAGCCTTTCCGAAAACTTACCTATGATATAAAACAATATAAAATAGTCTGCAAAATGTAAGAAAAATTACAGGACTATGCTTCTTCCATTAAGAGACAAGATGATTAATGGTAGAGTTGGGACCAGAAGATCCAGTTTAATTCTGACTTTTGCCACAGTTTGTTCATGTTCTGATCCAGGGCTGTATTTAACCCCATCTCTAGATAACAGTGACTAAGGCTTTTATTGTTGTTAATTAAAGAGAAATATTTATGGAATAGAACAAGCAATAAAGCAAGTAGCAACCAGTCCTGTCATAACACCTCCTTTGCCTAAGGATAAGAAGCTGTAGACAGTTTGTTCAGATGTTTTTCAGCAACTGAAAGAATACGTAGCCAATAAAAGCATGCTGTGATTGGGGAGTGGTTGGGGGGGATGCTTGGAGTCACAAGCCATGGAAGATTATACTGAGGTGCATGTTGGCATCTGTGCTAAGACAGAGATTGTAAATTGTGTGTTCCTGGAACCCTCCTGGCATTGCAAAGTGGTACATACCATTGTCAGAGCTAACAGGCCCTCAACCTGACTTTAATAAAAGAAAATATCCGAAGACCAGATGTTCTTCTGCCATGAGCAAAGCTATGGAAAAAGAAAAAAAGAAAAACAACTTTAAAAAAGTCTACCTGGACAAGATCATGCATCCTTCCTTCCAAAAGGATGGGAAAACAGGCCCATATAGCAGGACACATCCCCCTAAAAAACAAACACTTCTAGGTTCCACAGGGAATCCTGATCCAGCTTCACAGCTATTGGGCTATCCAATAGTTCCTTCCAAGAGCTTCTCAGCATTAAGTTGGTTATGCTGTGAAGCAGCTACTGGGCACCTAAGTGGGCTTAAGCAACTAAGTATAATTCTTATTTTGTCCTGTTCCAGTTCTGAAAATCCATTAATGCAGGGACACAACCTCCAGCTCATAGAGCCATGGGATCTGCCCTGCAGGGGTCTCCATGGGTTGAAAAATTTGGCAGTGGGATAGCGGTGGAAGTTCCATGCAGCCAGATCCAGCCTTGCCTGAGCCACTGCTGCTCCCTGTTCCCCCTGTCTTGCACATCTGGATTGGGGCCAGGATGTTACACTCCTGCACCCTGCATTGGAGGAGAAGAAAATGATCAGGAACAGTCAGCATGGATTCACCAAGGGCAAGTCATGCCTGATCAACCTGATTGCCTTCTGTGATGAGATAACTGGCTCTGTGGATGCAGGGAAAACAGTGGACTTGATATACCTTGATTTTCGCATGGCTTTTGATACTGTCTTCCACAGTCTGGGTTGAATGAATGAACTGTAAGGTGGACAGAAATCTGGCTGGATCATTGTAATCATTGGGTAGTAATCAATGGCTCAGTGGCTAGCTGGCAGGTGGTAACAAGTGGAGTAATCAATGGCTCAGTGGCTAGCTGGCAGGGGGTAACAAGGGCAGTGCCCCACCAGGGGCTGGTCCTGGGGCCAATTTTGTTCAATATCTTCATTAACTATCTGGAAGATGGGGTGGATTGCACCCTAAGCAAGTTTGCAAATGATGCCAAGCTGGGAGAGTATAGTAGATATGCTGGAAGGTAGGGCTCAGTTTCAGAGTGACCTAGACAAATAGGAGGATTGGGCCAAAAAAAATCTCATGCGGTTCAACAAGGACAAGTGCAAAGTTCTACACTTAGGATGAAAGAGTCCTATGCTCCCCTACAGGCTTGGGATCAACTGGCTAAGCAGCAGCACTGCAGAAAAGCAACTGGGGGTTACAGTGGACAGTAAGCTGAATATGAGTCAGCAGTGTGCCAAGAAGGCTAATAGGATACTGGGCTGTATTGCTAGGAGTGTTGCCAGCAGATTGAGGGAAGTAATTACAGGAAACCCTTGCTATTCGCGGGTTTGGCATTCGTGGTTTCACATATTCACAAATGTCGAACCTGCATCTTAAATACCCTTAAAGGAGCTCCTTGGGAGCTCCGTGCTTGGCGCTGCTGTGCTCCTGCCATCTCCGCTGTGCTTCCGCCATCACCAGCGCAGCCATGCCCCACAGCTGCCTTATTCACAGATTTCACCATTTGCGGGGGATACAAGGACGTATGCCCCGCGAATGGTGAGGGTCTCCTGTATTCCCATTTAGTCTGCACTGGTGAGGCCACATCTGCAGTACTGTGTCCAGTTTTGGGTCGCCCACTATAGAAAGGATGTGGACAAGTTGGTGAGAGTCCAGTGGAGGGCAACCAAAATGGTTTGGGGACTGGGGCACATGACTTATGAGGAGAAGCTGAGGGACCTGGACTTATTTAAAAGTCTGGAGAAGAGAAGACTGAGGTGGATTTGATGGCAGCCTTTAACTATATGAAGGGTGGTTATAAAGAGGATGGAGCTAGACTGTTCCCAGTGATGACAGATGACAGAATAAGGATCAATGGTCTCAAGTTGCAGCAAGGGAGGTTTAGGTTGGATATTAGGAAAAACTTTATCACAGGAGAGTGTTGAAGCACTGAAATGGGTTACCTAGACAGGTGGTGGAATCTCCATCCTTGGAGGTTTTTAAGGCCCACCTCCACAAAGCCTTGGGTGGAGTGATTTATTTGGGGATGGTCCCGCTGAGCAGGGGATTGGACTAGATGATCTCCTGAGATCCCTTCCAACCCTAAATTTCTGATTCTATGATTCTATGTCCATATCAGGTCCACTTCAACCTTCCCCCTCCCCAACATGTCCTGACTGGGGCGGAGCTGCTCCTTGCCCCTCCCCCACCCCCTGGCAGATGTATCAAGGTTGAGCTATACCCACCTTCCTCCATGGCTGGATCAGGCCCCTGCTGTACTGGCCACACATACTGGATTGAACCCACTGGCCAGACCTAGCGCTACCCATTTAGCCCATGAGGCAAACAGGTTGGGCACCACTGCATTAACATGCCCACTCCTGTAACACCCCATCATTTTACCCTTAAGACTGTGGCTTTTCAGTGACTTAAGAGGAGTCACCTTTTGTATTGACTGGTTTTCAAGGACTTGCGCAGGGTGCAATAGAATCACACTTAGGCAGCTAAATCCATTTATATACCTAATAAGTTAACTAGAATCTGCCCCTTAGTGGCCACACTGTCATTGGCTTTCCATTCCATTTCTATACCCCTGTGAAATGAACAAAGGACAACATTATCTTCAAGGACAGATATAAATATGCTGTTTCGTTACAGAAGCATGTAATCTAAAGAGGATCAGGGGTAGCATGTTTTTTTCCTCACTTCTTAAACCAACACTTAATCTGGATTAAGTCTCAGCCACTTCACTCTTGTACAAGACCCAGGCCTGAGAAGGATGGAGGGGTGTTAGCAGATCACAGTCTAAATTTTAGTTAGCAACAGGCTGCACTTGAAAAAAAAATGTAATTTTGGGGCTGTAACAACAGAAGTATTAGGTGTAAAACATGGGGGTGGAGTGGAGGGAAGTGATAGTGCCATTCTACTTGGCACTGCCTAGACCACATATAGGCTATAATATGCAGTTCTTAACTCTGCAATTTAAGGAGGACTTGGAGAAATTAGATAAAGTCCAGAGGCAGATGACAAAAAATGATAAAGATGTTGGAAGGCAAGCTGTACAATGAAAGGTTGAGAAAACTGGACATGTTTAGCTTGGAGAAGAGGCAATTAAGTAGAGACTTGATGCAGTCTTCAAAGATCTGAAAAGGTGCCACTGAGAAGAAGGAGAACATCTGTTCTCCCTTGTTGCCAAGGGGAGGATATGAAACAATAACTTTAAACAACAGCAAAGTATATTTAGTTTAGATACCAGGAAAAACTTCCTTAGTGTCAGAAGCAGAATAGACTGCTTGGGAAAGTTGTGGAATTTCATTCATTGGAGGTTCAAGAAGAGCCTGGATAAGCGTTGGACATGGATGCTTTAAGACTAATATTTCTGCATTTGTGCAGTCAACCAGATGACTCTGCAGATCTCTTCCAATCCCATGATTCTATAAACCTCACCCTATAAGAAAAGTGCCCTTATCACTGGCCTAAAGTCATGCTTCCTCTTGCTTGATCTCTCTCTGACTCCATGATTCCTGCATTGCTGTCTACTCATTCGACAGGAGTAGAGGTCTAAGTTCAGTGTTGTCTCCACCCTTGTCTGTTTTCTGGTGGGTATAGTAGTCTCCTCAGGGGTAGAATATGTTGAATCCCCTCAGGCTGAGTAGAGTACCAGTGCTAGCCAGGAGGTGATTTGGGTAAAAGATGAGTAGTGAGTGCTACCATCACTATTTAAAAGCTAAGAGCAAACCAGTTGCCTGTATACAAAGAGATGGCTTAGGTGCCTATGCCTAGGTGCAGCTTTCAGGCAACGAATTCAAGTCTGGTAGGCATGAACCTGCAGAACAGGCATACTCCTCTGTCCAGTATTTCCCATTGCTTATTTTGGCCAATCCCCGCCACTCAGAAGGCTGAAATGTTAGGAATCCTGATCCTTGAAGGTTTCCTGAATAACTTAACTTGTGCTTCTGAATTTCACTAATGGAGCCAGGCAACTAACTTCCTGGCATGTGAATTCTCATCACTACCAAGCTCCAGTCCCTTTATGAGTCTCATTTTCTGTTTCTAATTTTCTTTTTATAAAATGGAGATAATAGGACATCCCAGAGAACGTTGTGAGGATACAATTTATTTAAGGTGATGAAGGCCCCAAGCACCTTAAGTTTTAATAAAGTGTTTATTATTTATTCTAGACACCATCAGTTTTAAATTAAAAACTTAGAAGTGTAAGCTGGGAGAAACAAAGCATTTACAATCATGAAAATGTAGTCACTGTTACTAAAAATATCAGCCAATGAATTACAGAGCAGCTCATTTTGACCATGTAAAAAGGCTTCTAGAAAAAGAAAAATTCCTCTTTTACAGTGATGACTCTTGCCCTTTAAAAAACAGCCAGATGCGATGCTCTCTACCCACAGGGTTCTTACGCAATGACAGCTACACTAACATTTGCTGACAAGCACTGCTTTTTGCTTGTAAAATCAGCTTAGTGAGTACAAAATTCCTTCAGCCTTTAAAATGGGTTACTATCAAATTCAGATACATGAAACACTAAACAAAGCAGTCTCATGCCTTACCATTACTATTTATTTGGTTAGAGCTGTGCATGAGATTGCCTCATGTCCTAATTCATGAAAGTGCCTGGGCTCCTGTCCATTCTAGCCAGCATTGCAGGATATATCTGAACACGTGAAAGACAACCATTTGTTAATGTTTTTCTATCTAGACTTTTCTGCTGCGCTCATAACTACATTGTCTGCACAACAGTAATATACACCATAGTCGTTTTGTTTATGGGTTTCAGAACAGTGCTACAAAATTACACATGAAAACAACATGCCTGCATGTACACAAACACACACACACACACAAACATACACACACAAACACACACACACATACACACATACACACATCCTGTGCCATATCTCCCTGTCAATCTCACATCCCTCTTATCTGCAAATTCCTCTCCCACAAGTAGAATTTTTTTTTCATTAATCCTATAAAACAGATTCTTCTATGAAGCTCTTTCTGCCATGTCACAGAACCAAGCTTTTAAAACTGGGTCATGAGAGTTTTTCCACCTTCTCAAAATGATTCTCTTTATAGAACCCATGGAAATTTAAAACACGTTGTGGCCTCATAGATTAAATTAAAGCCATGTAGCAGATATAACTTCCATATAGTCAGTTTTTTCCATAGCATTTTTTTAACATCTAAAACAGGTGACCAGAAAGCTCTAGTATTAGGACACTGTCAAATAATGTATCCCAAACTACCAATCTGGGTCATTACTGCCAAAATATATCATTGTCCAACTGTAGACCAGATCTGAACAAATTCAGGAATCCAATCTGTTCTTGAAACAATTTAAATGGTTACAACTTATATTTACCAAACATTTTACAATGCAATTCAGAAAATATTTAACACAGTCTATTATTTAAGGCAGAACTTTCCAACTAAAGACTTAAATTGTGGCCTGTGGGCCCAGGTGGCTGCCTCTTGTGCTGCCATGCAGAGGGGGAGAGCTTAGAAGCCTGCGTGCCACTAGCACAGGCTGTGCAGGGATGGGTGGGAATCCCTAGGGGGATGGTCCCCTGAGCATATGACCTAGGGGCCACACACCAGCACCACCTGCAGGCCTCAGCCTCAATGTTGGACAGTCTTGATTGTGGGTCTAGCTCTTGCTGTTTTGATGTCCAGGATAAAGATACAGGACTAGGCTTTAAATTTGCATTTTCACCCTTCTTAGTGGGACTGAACTGAACAAGTCAAAGAAAGTAGCACAAGTATCACTCTAAAATACTGGGACTGGATGGGAGGAGGAGCTATTGGGATAAATGAGAGAGCAATAGGAAATGACTTAGCTTTGAACAGGAATGCAAATAACTTACAGTTGCATTACCTTTCACTTGCCAAATTAAATTATTATTATTTGTATTATAGCACATAGGAGCTCTGCTCTACTCTATAAGAATGTATATGGAATTGGAAAAGCTGGGATCCTGAATTGTTTTGTCTGAAAGAAGCAGAGCTAATTAGTAGGCATAGCACTGCAAGAATATAACTATGCTGCTTCCACTTTCATGGATAATATGTGCAGAGCTAGCTTGGGATAGTTGCACAGTGCCAGTGCCCTTGCTTCAACCATGTTTCAGACCAAATCTGGTCCACAGGTTGCTAGCTGGGGACCAGCTTTTCTTCAGGCATCTTGTACTGAATCCCCAGTGTGAAATCCAAGGCTCCCTTGCAAGAAAAATTAACAAAAATGTTGGCATATGGGTCATGGAGAAAGTTAAAGAACCATTCAATGTGTGCATCTACATGTGTATTAGTGTGAATGAATAAACTCCAGAGCTTATTGCTCCTGAGTTTATTGCTCCCGGGTGCTCCATTTGAACGTGCAATAAGCTCCAGCATTTACTCCTGCACAGCATGTTGAACCAGGTCAGAGAAGTCCCAGCTGCCAGGAGGCCCTGCAGGTGTCAACCTGCCAGCTCCTGGCTGCTCCCTCTGGCTCAACATTCTGCAGAGGGGCTGGCTGGGGCATGAGGGTGCTTCAGTACAGGGCTAGCTGGCAGGCAGCCCCAGCACTGAATCACCCTCATGTCCCAGACAGCCAGGGCAGCATCTACACATGCACTACTGTGGAGTTTTTTATTCCTCAGCAGGTTAGTAGTTGGACTTACAAGTACTATTCCACAGTGGAGTAAATTAGTTTACTCCAGCCTAATACGGGTGTACCTATAGACACTGAGATGTTAACTGCACAGTAAGCTTCTCACGTAGATACACCCAATGAAAGCTCATTAAGGACATTAGTTATGAAAAGTTCTTGCCCTGGGTGTGGAGTAAGAAAGGATTCCATGAAATGCCTAAAAGTGCTGTCACTCTGAGTGACAGAAGAGAATGATGTTATCATTTTGTTAAATAGAACACTAATCGGGATAGTAATTGGTATCAGCTAAAAATACAATCCATACTGTAAGTTTACTCAGAGCAAAAGAGAGCATAAAGCTGTCCCTCTGGCCTGACTAGCAGCTCTACTAGTTACATGGGTGTGTCTACATGTTCATTAATGTGCTTTTCCTAATGCACATTACATTTAGTACTTCCATTGTGAGATACTAGAAAAGGGTGCATTAGCCTATTTTAATGCACATCAGCAAAAGTGCATGTTTTTTGTGGTGCTTTAATGCACATTAAAATAGGCTAATACACATGAAAGCACATGTGTAGATGCATCCACAATGTCACAAACAGGAGTTCAGGAGCAATTAGTATTTCCTATCTCTGGACCAGGAAAGACTGGGGGCATCAGAAAATACATATACCAGCTAAACCATGATAATTTTACTTCCATTTTATATTATGAAACATTGAGAAAGACACTGGATTCATTAAAATATCCAACAGTAAAAGAAAATGCTTAATTAAACAAAAGAGCCAACTGACAAAGCAGCGGGTCTGACATGATTGCATGAAAGAAAGGGAACGTGATGAAGTACTGATGTACCATGTCTGTGATCATCAGAGAGGCAGTAGAGAGGAACACACAGGCACTGGGGGCAAAAATGTAATTGACAAGATATAGGGACACATTTAAAAAGGTGAAGCGCTTTCTATATTACTACCATACCAGTATTTATGTTAGGGAATCCAGCCACAATTCCAGTTAATGATATACATGGCAAATTCACCTGGGAAAGTGCCTACTTTTTACTAATTGTGTCAATGACATTGTGTCATTTGTGTCCCCAAAGAGACACTTGCCTGCCTGTACACGAATGCCAGGAGCTTGAAGAATAAACAGGAGGAACTTGTCCTCCTACTTAACACAAATAATTACGATGTCATAGGGATAACGGAGACCTGGTGGGACTCCACCCATGACCGGACCACAGGTATAGATGGCTATAACCTGTACAGGAGAGATCGAGTGGACAAAAGGGGCAGGGGTGTAGCTCTCTATGTCAAGGAGAGCTACGTGTCCCTGCAAGCCAATATTGGCAACTAGAGTAGATGACTAGAGACCCTCTGGGTTAAAATCCGTGGGGAATATGGCACAGGGGACACAATGGTGGGAGTCTACTACAGACCTCCCACCCAAAGTCAAGAGCTGGACCAGGAGTTTGCCCGGGAACTGGATGAGGCCGTACGCTCCCAGTCCATGGTTGGCATGGGAGACTTCAACTACCCGGACATCTCATGGGAAGAGCACTCAGCTAAATCCAAGCAATCACAAAGCTTCCTCTCGTGCATGGATGACCTCTATCTGACACAAGAAGGCTACGGGCCGACGAGAGGTAAAGCGCTGCTCGACCTGGTACTGGCTGATTCAGAGATTTGGCAATAGACTAAACAGGCACCAGTCCTCGAGGACACTGGACACAGCTGCCTCCAGCTGGTAAGTCTGTCATGGTGGGTCAAGGGCAGAGAGAAGAGGTATGGGGGAGCGCAGATCAATGCCCCCACGGCAAGGGAGGGATTGGGGCTGGGACAAGCTGCCCAGCCAGGGTGGGGGAATGCAGAACTCAGGGAGGGGGGCTCCTGCCACTGCATGCCACTCCACACCATCGGTCCAGGAGGGCATGGGAGTGGGCGTGTGCCCCCGGATCTGCGTGGGGTGGGCTGGCCTGGGCTACACTCTGGGAGGCTAGCCCCAGCCTCCTGTCACCGGGCTGCACTTCATGGGATGAATGGAGCCAGAGCTACACTTCTGGCAGCTAGCCCCAGCCACAGCCCAGAGCACAGCTCTGGCTCCACCTGCCCTGCAGAGTGCAGTGCAGTGGGGACTATGAGGGTCTGCAGCCACCCTAAAATTCCCCATAGCCCCCCTGCTGCTAGCCCTTCCCCAATCCAGGTATACGTGCCCACACCATGCCCTGCCACTGCTTAGCCAGCCAGGGTGCAGCAGGATGAAGCTGCGGCTTGTCTGGGAGGCACAGGGAGGCTGGAGTGGCTTCTGCCACTGTGCGCCACTTGTCCGAGGCAGCACAGTAGCACCGTCCTGTGCCTCCCCGCCCCATTTGAGTGAGCAACGGAGGGGGAGTAGCTCCCACTCTCAGTGCTTTCCCCCCTGGAGCAAACCACACCTGCATCGCAACTCCCAGCCCTGTCCCCGCTGGGCAACCAGCAGCAGAGCATAGCCCCCACTCCCAGCGCTGCTGCGTCTGCATCCTGCACCCCCTGGCCCTGGCTGGACAAGCTGCAGAAGGGCAGACCCCTGCTCCCAGCACCTTCTGCTGCCCATCTGGAGCACAGCCCAGCCTGCCCCGTACAGATCCGGGGGCACACACCCACTCCCATGCCCTCCTGGATTGGTGGCACATGGCAGTGTGCAGTGACAGAAGCCCCCCTCCCTGAGTCCCACTCCCCCCCACCCCAGCTGGGCAGCTTGTCCCATCCCCAGCCCCAATCCCTCCCTCATTGTGGGGGCGTTGATCTGCACCCCCCCACACACCCCTTCCCTCCCCTCTCTGCCCACCACAACAGACTTACCAGCTGCAGGCAGCTGTGTCCAGCATCTTCGAGGACCACTGCCTGTTTAGGCTGAATCTTCTGATCTGAATCAGCTGAATTGAATCGGGACAGTGATTTGAATCACCAAATCGAATCACTGTCCTTCCAAATCGGCTGAATCTGAATCTGAATTGAATACTTGCTGCTTTGCACAGGCCTACTGGGCACCTGGCTTGCTACTTACTAGGGCTGTGCAAAACAGCACCACTTTATTTTGATTTCCATTTCACTGTTTCAAGGGCACAGTGTTTTGTTTTGAGTTTCATTTAGTTTCAAAAGCACTGTTTTGTTGAAACTGTTTTGCTGTTTCAACACTGTTTCACCACTTCTCCCATGGGCTATAATGGGGAAACACAAAACTGCCTATAACTTGGTCATTGTTTGGCAGATTTGGATGAAAACAGCAGAGATGGTAGCCCCTTCTAAGGGCATGAAGCCTGCTAAGTGTCAAGAGGATAGGTACAGGGATTTCTGGGAAACTGCACCTCAAATTCTTGAAAGCAAAACTCATGTCACTTGTAAGTGTGAAGGCACAGGGGGGTGAAAACTGCAGGGATGATAGACCCTGCTGAGGCCATAAAGCCTGCCAACTTTCAGGGAGATAGGTGCAGGGGTTTCTAGGAAACTGCACTTCAAGCTGCTGACAAGCCTAACTTGTGATGTATAAGTGTGTGTGTGTGTGTGTGTTAAGGCGTGCCCTCACTGGCACTGAGGCCTCCTCCTCCTCTACAACCTCATCCCAGTCCACCCCTTTAAATGACAGCAGGTGAAATAATAACTCAGTGAGCAGCAACACAGTAGCACCAGCAGCATCTCAGGCAGCCAAACTGTGACAAAGCCTTTCTTTCCTCTCCTGCAGGAGCTTCTTTTCCAGCGTGTGTATTAAGGCTTGCCCTCCTGCATCCTTTCCCCTTTTCCCCCTCCCTCTCCTTATTTTCTGGTAGGCCCAGCTTCAGCTTTGAAACTCAAAACATTTCAAAACTTTCAAAATGTTTCGACTGGAAGTCCCTCGTTTCATTTTGATTTTGCTGTTTCAAGTTGGAAATGAGTCAAAACAGCGTCCGAATGAAACAGCATCAAAATGAAACAGCCCTACTAATTACCGGTGCAGGGGGAGCCCAGGATCACGATTCGAAGCTCCCTGTGCACTGGAATTAGAGTGTAACTGAGATCTGCTCCCCAATCTTGCAATGCACGTGTAGCCTGGAAGGAGGTGTGATTGTTGGGAGCAGATCCCATCATGCCTTTTACTGAAAGTTTATCAGTGGTCCTAGTTTAAGAATCTATTTTGCATGGTGAAATGTATTTAGTACAAGAAATCCCTCTCTTTACTAAACATAATTATTGAGTCCTTTTCATTTAACACATGGTATATGGTCTACACACAGGGTTTCTATAGGAGGGAACTAATTTATAGAGGACTCTGTCTCCTTTGGCTAACCTATGAGCCTGGCCTAGTCATTCTACTTAATAATGGTTCATCTTATCCGTCTCCTTAGGAAGAACAATTAGGATGTTAGTCACACTAATGAGACAAAAGGAAGGTTCTATAAATGGTCCCTGTGTTTCTATTGCTCTTTGATCTTTCTGTAGCAAGGCCAACGTGTCTCCCTTTATTTTCCAAAATAGGGTGATTTAAAAGTTGCCTTTGAGCAGTTCAATATTATTCTTGTGTTGAATAGGCAATATTCCCACTACATCTATGTGTGAGATTTGATGTCAACCCTTATATCATGAGCTGCTTTCATCCAGCTCAAGGCAGCAGGGTTTTAAATATCATCCATCAACCACATGTGCTGCCTGTGAGACGTTGTTTTCAGCAATTCTTCAGAAAGAAATGCCCACTCTGATGTGCTCGGATGAAAGAGGAAGACTGATTTGAAAGCTGGATTTCACTTGATGAATTATGCTAATAAAGTAAAATGGGAACAGACAAAGTCTAATGAAAACTAATGTTTCCATTAGTTGCCCAGGGTTTTTTCCCTACTTTAACTGTGTTATGTCAGGTTCACAGTTCAAAGTTAGAACACTTTGTAGGCAAGGGCTTGAGAACAGCAAGTAATCAGCACTTAACAACTTAAAGCCTACATCTCTCAATAACACTGCTACTAAATAGTTGCATTTCATCTATACATTGTTCTTCTGTCAAAGGATCAGATAGCATTTATCTACCTACAGCGCATATCTTTTCACCCAGCACTGATGTTAAGGTACAGCATTGTAAACGTAACTGAAAGGAATGTCATATTTAATAGCTTCCTATCTGAAACCATTTCAGTAATGTACTTTGGGCTTTCATTGATTACAATTGGTTTTAGATCAGGCCCTTAGGTTTGGACAGGTGTTTGACAGCCACTTAAAAAATATCAGACTCTTATCTTAATATTTTGAAGTTGTTGTTACTGGTGTGCTGCACTTCAGATTATCCCACTTGTCATAATGGTTTCACGGGGAGCTCATGTTCTTTCCATGTGACTACTGTATTCACCTGCTATCTTTTATCTTATTTTACAAAATCTTTGTGGACAGGTACCACTTCTTTGTGTGTTTGTACAAGAGGATGTTATAGCAGTGATATGATACCAATACAAATGATATCATCAGCAACTCCATGAAGTTAAGAGAAAGTTTTCAGCCTGGGAGCATGAAAATTGCTTATCCTCAAGGCAGATTTTGTGTGGGCAGTGTCAAAGCAAGCTGCTTCCTTTCTCCCCTGGTAGTGAGTCCCAACCCTGATCTAAAGGAGCATCTCTCACCGCGCCCCCTCCCCCCCCAACCTCCATTACAAGGACATCAGAGTAATCAATCTATCTCCTTGTCTATTCATTGTTTTCATGGATGAGGCTATTAATTGGGCTTTTTATTGTGAAGATGGTTATTGTGGCACAGACACCTGTCCACTAGCAAATGGACTAATGACACCAATTCATTTAATCCTGGCCACTTCACAGCTGTCAGATGGTAATGACCTACAGTCATTGCCAATCTTGTCTGAGCTTGAACCAGTTATGCAGAGACAAAAGAACTGTCTCCCATTATCACCAGTCCCAGGAGCTGTCCAGTCCCTCAGCAGCAGATGTCTCGTCTGTTAGGGTCAAAAGAGAGGCAACCGCATATCTAAAAAGATGGGCTACAAAGAAATGTCACAAATTAGTCCTAAAGTATCAGGTCTGATCCTGCACTCACTGAAATAGCAGGTCCCACTTTGATTTCAATGGATGTAGGGCCTGATGCTCAGGACTCAGTAATTTAAATCTAGAAGATCATGTATCAGAATACTGGCATGAAAATGAAATGTTGGCTTTACTCCTTGTCAAGGGGGGAAAAACTCTAAATCAAAGTGATTGCTTAATGCTAACTCTTAGAAATGTTATGCTATTACAGAAATACGGTTTTTTGACACTCAAACACACATCTATTTGGACACTGAACAATGCACTTTCAAAGGGAAGAGTTACTTAACTTTTTTATTATAGCATATTAAAGAGCTTGAAGGAGATCCATATAATGCAGCCGACTACGAGACACCAGGCCAAGTTATCTGCTGATATAAATGGACTCCATTAAGGTCAATGAAGCTGCTCCTGTTCATCCCACCAGAGAGTTTAGCCTATCTTGTTTACAGTAAGGCTCCGCCAGCAAGATTAAAATGAATAGATGCTGCTGTCTAAAGTAACTGATAAATAAAATATTGAGGAATAATCTCCTTCTGAGAAGATACAAAGAAATACCAACAGCCAAAGATGGCTTGGTTTTGGCACCAAATCCCTGGAGTCTGATCTTGTTAACCCCTAGAGTAAGAAGCAGTAGGCCTAGGAGTGTTTACAGGAATAAGCTTTAAGATAGCATGCTACTGAAACGGAAATGGCAATAAATCATTGCCTGAGGAGACGATGTGTTTGTAAAGGAAATCCTCCCTATCCCCAGTGCTGGTAAGCCTTCTTGATAGAGAGCTCAGCCTGTTCAAGAGAAGCCAGTTGCCAGCCTGGGAATCTGTATTGCCATATGAGATGCTCTTCTAGCATATAGGGTTGCTGGACAAGTGAGAGCACACCTGTTCTTTTCTTGGGTAACCAGGCTTTTGCAAGGCGGTGGTTTGAGAGTGCAGACAACTTCTTCCTGGAATTGCTGCACACCAGAATGTTTCAATGGCAGACCCTCCTCCCATGCTGTGAGCAGCTTTTCTTGTCAGTCAGGTCAGATGTAAAAGAAGAACAATAAAAGTGCAATTGTTTGGCAGAGTGAGCTAGCCACATGGTTTCAAACAGTTTAGCTCAGCAAAATCTCTTATGGCCTCCCCTCAGGTGCATTCTGTCCTGAAAGGGGGAATAGGAAAAAAATCTTTGTCTCAAGATTGGGGCCAGGTTCTGATCTCATTTACACTGAAGAAAATCTGAGCTGACTCCACTGAAGTCAGAAAGGAGGCACAGCTGGGTACACGCAAAATCTTGCTCTGTACCCCGAAGGGTAAGAACACTCTCTGCCAGCGCGTAGTGGTGGTGTGCCTATTATTTATTATTTGTACTGTAGTCTTATCTAGAGACTTCAATGATTGACCAGCCCCATCCTATGCCCTGCTCTGTGTTAAGTACTGAGCAAACAAAAATGAAAAAAAACAGTCTGTCAGGAAAGGTCACTTGGTTAATTAGGCAAAGTCCATAGACTGGCTTCATAGGGAGCTAGGAGTCAAAACCAAGGTCACAGTCAAGAGTCAAGACCAGAGTTCCAGGTAAGCTGGACACCTAAGACAGTCAGAGTGAGCCAGGAGTTGAAGCACTATCAGGAACAAGAATCAAAGCCTTTGCCCAGTCAGCATACTGCTATTTGGGACAAGCTATTAAAGGCTGGAGTAGTGGGACCTGTTTCCCACCACCTCGGACTGGTTGCTCCGATTACTCCATTAGAATCTGCTGGGCCCAGGGCATTGATCTGAGCTTCAATGGGGCAGGGTTGGTTCCCTGCAACCTCAGAGGATCCATTACGCTAATTATTCAGTTGGGAGCATCTGGGCCCTGATCTGAGCTCATTACAGTCCCTTTCATGATTCTTTACCCTCTGGGACACCAAACCTACCTAG
>NW_005843106.1:273676-286147 GCF_000455745.1 Alligator sinensis | reverse complement strand
TGCTGAGCTCATTTCTGTTGCTGAGGAACAAACTCTGCCCACTCACTCCAGCTCTCTGAGCCCAGGCCTGGCAGTTCAGTAACCTAGGTGGCCAGAGGGGTCGTGATCATACACCCACATACCTGGGACCAGTCCTTGACTCAGTAGGGTGGCAGTGCAGACATGGCCTATGGCTTTTTATAAGCTGGTGGAACAATATAAAAATACGAAGATTACTGAGTGTAGAAGTAACTAATGTTTCTCTTAACCCACAAAAATTAAGATTTTAGAACTTTTCCTATTGTAAAACATTAAAAAACAAGGTTCTTGATCAAGGGTTAGGAAAGCTTTCAGTCTAGGAAACTTGCAATGGGCTATCAGCCAGAGTTTTTGCTAATGTAAAATTGACAGCTCCAGTAATGGCACTTCCTCAATTTATACTAGCTAAGGATTTGGCCCATAGTGTCTTTCACCTCTAGGGCATTTGTTTGAAAATTGTTCATTTCAGTAGCAGTCCAGTTCTGTCAATCAATAATGACCTATAGGTCACAAGAGTACAGTAGTAAAATGCATATCACGTTATTTAGATCCACATGTTAATGGACAAGGATCCAGAACACAAAACACAACAAGCACCATTGGTACTATCTGGCATCCTTGCTGGTGCTTCCAGCAAATGTGGAACTGCCTAAACAAAGGAAATGACTTGCTTATTGTCCCAGATGCTGTCTGTCTATCTTAGCTGGGTCATACTGTAGTAGGCTGCTTATACTGCTTCTGCCTTTATCACACTTGTTTCATGCAAAGGGGATTCAGTTTGCAGAGCTGTCAATTCTGTAACATTTATGAGTATTAAATTTATGTTTAATGAGAGACAGTAAGCAACCAGGTTAACCAAGTGTCTCTAGTGGGTTATGGAATAGAGAAAATCCCACACAATTTACTGATTCGTTTTGACGCACTGGCTGGGGGAGTAGTTAGCTGATTGCACGATTTCACAATGATTACACACTTAATTTATACAACACACTTTTATTTTAAAACTCTTTGCTACGTATATAACACTGCTTAGCTTTAAGAAACACCACAAACATTAAAAACACAATAATTACATATATCAGAAACAATGCTCCGAATGCACTTCCTTCCCAAACAATGCTATAAGAATTAGTGTTACAAAAACAACTACAATTACAACTAAAAGTTAAATTTGAATCAATACTATTATTTTTCATAATATACTTACAATCCTAGGATTCCGAGAAGCCAAATACCAAAATATGGTTTAATTCCTCAGTAGTACGATTTAATGGGTTGACCTCAGTAGTACGGTTCAATAGGCTGGCCTCAGCAATACGATTCAATGAGCTGGGCTCACCAGTGATAGGACTACGTCCCCTTCCTTCAGTCCCTTTCGGGCGCTCCGCGGCTTCAGCGTGAACTTAAAGATTCGTGTTCACGGAGAGGTTGGATTAGGTGATCAATCTAATCCGAGTTTACACTTTCGATTCTTCCTTCGTTGTTCTGCAAGTGAAGTCACCTCCAAATTGGGACAGTAAGTTACAGGTTTTTATTGAGTGAGCTGCCGTCATTGGGCTCCTCCTACTCAATTTATCATAACTCCCAAATTTGGGCTCGGATCTTACTCAACAGAAATTACCTTTGTTGAGCATTTTTAAATTATTCTTGGGGAGACTTCCATATCACTGTAAATACCCTTTTCTTAGCAATTTGGTTAAAAGGCCTTAGGCTTTGATGTCTCGGAATTTAGGATATTTGCTTTCTTTGTAAAAAACTTCTAAAGATACAATTTAAATTAAGACTTTAAGTGAAGTCAGGACATTTTGCACATAGCCTCAAAACAATGAGCTAGATAAGGAGATAAATCCTATCTTCTTCCTGAAACTGGCTAATGGGCAACCTTTACAAACATTCAAACTATTTCATTCAATATGACACCAAGTTCAAATTCACAAGCACAGGTGACTGATTAAGTCTGGTACATTCTACACACCATCAAAATACAAGCCCACAGAATCCTTTAAAGTAATATCTATTGAGGAAATTAAAATGTTATCCAAAATGTAAGGTCTTTTAAATTCAAAATGTGTCTATTTTGCAAATGAAAAGACTTATAATAAGATCATAAATGTAGGAATCTACTGCTTTGACTGCTCTGCGGAAGAATTCATGAACCTGAGAGATGAGCTCCTAGCCGTTAAAGTTATCATAGCCCTAAGGCAATTAATTCCTTTCTTTCAAAGTTTTACTTGCATGGCAACAACAGATTTGTGACAGAAAACAATGTAAGAATGAGAGACGGGAACTGTTCAGAGCAGAACATTCAAGCCCTTCTTAGTAAACTACACAAAAGACCATGCACAAAGAATGCAAAAAAGCCAGCGAAACGCAAAGGAACTTGATAGCTCAAGGAAAAAGCACAAGCCAAATTGGCATGGCTCTAAACCACAGAGAGAGAGAGGGACCATGCCAAACTGAATCATGCAAATGACAAGTTTGCAGGAAATTTAGTAATATGTGCTGCCAGGCTAAGGAACAGAAGTTGAACTCGCAGCTATCCCACTGAAGCTTGCAATAACAATCCTATTACACAAGCACCACCTGGGGCTTCCCTTGGCTCAAATGGTGGGAGAGCTGAATTCTTTCTCCAATTTGTATGCAGATGGTATCACAGTTTGTAACTGTATCCATGTCCCTTTGTGGGTTTGAATCCCATACAGATGACAAAAAAATGTCAGTCACCTGCCCACCCAGAACTGCTCACTGCAACTGCTGATCACACATCAGGTGAAGATTTCCTGAATTAAGTCCCTAAAGACATTGTCTGAGAAGAGCACTGGTTAAGAAGACCTAGAATTTGACATTCCAGCTCTGTTTGGGTTTGCACATACATGTCACTCTAACTCACGAACAGCAGGCAACATGTTGACATTTCCAAGGCTTCTATTCCCTCGATACCTCTCAAGTCTGCTGAGACCCAAATGTCAGACACAATGAGGGTCACAGATCCAAAACAAGGGACAAGAAAGAAAGAACAGTGCAAAATTCTATAAATTATATGGGATTAGTGTCTTTAGCATGAACATGAAGAGATGAGCTGGAGCTGTTACATCGGATTGGAAGTTTAAGCCATGATACCCTAGAGGGGTTGGGAAGAAAGAATCCTGGCTCAGGTCTCTGTAAAGATAGAGACTATTTGCAAAATTAAGATGTGGTTCACAATTCAGTATTTCCTTAAGATTCAGGTGTGTTTGGATCAATGTTTTACCTATAATTAACTTTGTCTATAACCTCTGCTTCCAAAGTCAACAATGTTTTAATACTCATAAATATCGGGCATGAAAAGTGAGAGGGATACTAAGGCCAATGTAACACTAAACAGGGGTCCTAAGTGATGGTTCGCTCTGATGAGGGCTATGGGGTGGGGGAACTGTGTTTCCCTCTTAGGAACAACATACTAGATTGAAAGGATGAATACTCAGAGCAACAAACAGAGCAGAGATACCGCACAATGAACTTTGACTGAAAAAAAAAAAATCCCGGTGCAGTTCTCATTTGACAGTGCTGCTTAGATTTTCAGTGTAAGAAGGACATTTTATGGAGTGTTTTTCTTTGTGAAATATATAAGCTGTCTGCTGTGACAAAGTTGCTTTCGATGGCATGAACTATTCAGGAGCTCATCTGGTATGTAGAGGTCATGCTGGCATTTCAGGGCATGATCCTTCTTCCTTTCCACCTTGAACTGTCAAGGAGATGGAGATAGGACATTAAAGAAGACTTATTAAGTTCCTCAGCAAAAATTCTGTCTTGCATACGGAAACTAAATCATACTCCTAAATGTAGTATCAAAGAAGCTTTCATCACTTTAGCTTGCGTATGTGTTTTAAAACGTTTCAGTCACTTAGAGGTCCATGTTCCTAGAGGTCCACATAAAAAGTGAAAATGTTAAAAAGAATGTAATGTAAATTATTGTTACTGTATGTGCGTGCACTACTGTGCTCTGCTGGAAAGTACTGGAACTGTTTGTGTCTAATAGCCCCTATGCCACTAAACACTAGGGCTAGGGTCAGAAGATGTACAAAAACCAGTTCAGTGGCAATGCATAGGGGGTTCACAGGGGTGAGAAGGGATGTAAACCTTTATGCTTCTGGGCATAAGCCAAACGGTAACAGATGGTGCTTGGAAAGGAACTTACCTTATGTGCAGGTTTCCTCTGTGGACCTTGTAAGCATCTGGTCCTGACCACATACAGAGACCGGAGCTGGACCACCATTCTGCTTCAATACCTAGTCCCACCTTTTTCCTGATTTTGTGTCAATTCTGCAGGAGGAGAAAATGTCTTAAGTTTTGTTTTTTAACATTCACAGTTTACTTTCAAGCTCTTTATGACACAAGTATTTTTAAATTATAAGATCCTGGCAGATGGGGTAACTCAGCTAATCACTATAATGCTGCCATTAGCTCATATACACACTGTTGATTAAAATGTCATAAAAGCAGCCTGGAGATTTTCTTAACACCTGAACGATGGCTTTAATATCACATGCACAAAAATCAGCTTTCTGATTATACTCTGCAATGGGATTTTTTTCTTCCACTTACCTGTCAATTAAATTTGCCAGAGCTTCAAATATGATTCTGAGAAGTGTCCATCACCTGTCACTTCCAGTCAGCAGCTGCATATACCTATTGCTTCTTAGACTTAACCTCCAGCCCCTGTATCATTTTACTTATATAAAGATTAGTGTAATAGTCTCTTCCAGCAATAGGGATACCATCCCACTTCTACTCACTCAGTAGACGTGGTTGGAACTGTCACAACCCAAAGGGTGTGATTTTTGTTTTTGTGTGCTTCGGCACTGCTAAATTGTTCCCGCTAAATTATTGCTTCCTTGCACGGTGGAGTTTTCTGCTGCAAAAGAGAACCCCGGTGCAAGGGAGAATTTCCCGCCAATTTGAAGCTTTCTTTGCAGGGTGCATTTCTTTGTTGCAGCATAGAAATGCTCGTTGCAAAGAGTTCCCGCCATTTGTATGCTAATTTGAGTCCCATTATTGGCCAGTTCTAAATTATTCACACGTGGCGGCTAGTGATTGGCTTGCTAGCCGTATAAAAGGCTTGAGTGGTTTCCGCCCAAGTTGGAGGACTCCATGAACAAGGGAGGAGGAGACTTCACGCTGTGTGAAGATCTGTAAGCGCTGCGGATCCTTACGGACCCAGTGCATTTAAAGCAGGCAACGGAGGTCTGATCAACCTCTAGCCTCTCCCCGTCGCCGAGCGCAATTCAGACGTATCCCTTCCCGCGTGCAAGAGAACCGGACCCACGGAGCCTAGCAAACTTCGTGTGGAGCAGAAGGACCCACGGAGCCTAGCAAACTTCGTGTGAATCCTTGACCGATCTCAGAGCTCTTCTACCCGGGTTCGAGTCCCGCAGGTTTATTTTCCCGTCGCCGAAACCCTTTGCGACGTACCTTCGTATTTTTCATCTTCCCGTCGCCGGAACCCTTTGCGACGTACCCACGTGCCCTGCAGGTTCGAGTTTTGTTTTCTTTTCTGTCTGTAACCGCAACTTAAGCAAGTTTTCCTGCCTGCACCACTGCCATCTCGGTGTAAGTAAACAATCTTTAAAACTACCGCTACGCGTTTGTGCCTAATTCCAGCTCGACGGCCTTCCCTCTCCAACCCGGCATGCCCAGGCTGCTGGCCACAGCCCGCGTGCAGCATGAAAAGGGCTTGGGTCGCTCCCGGCCCGCACAGGAACATTTCAATGTAAACAATTTTGATGAAAAATGTAAATGAAATATGGAGACTTTTGATGAACTCTCCATTTTCTAACTGTAGCTCTAACACCTAGTGTATGTCTATAGCACAGTGACTACCACAGAGTGAACACTAGTAGCACTGTAGCTGGGATAGCATAGAGATCAGTATAAACTGACTATCGAAACCTTTATCTAGCTTCTTGGGTCAACTTCTTGAGTTCTTTGTTACTCTGACTAGCATTTACAGGGACTCTAGATAGCTAGTTAAACTTCTATACTATACCTTAGTCACAGCAATGACTACATTGTTGGCATACAGGTAGACAGGGAAAATAGCTGGCTTGGAGTGCAGCTCATGGTAGTATGAAAGGTCCCTAGTTGGAGTGATCTGGACCCAATTATGGACTGAAGTGAATACAAGAAACCTAAAAAAAAATCATTCTTTCATAATGTAGACCACATCTTAATAGAGAGATTATCCACTGGGCACCTTCCTTCCCGTTTATCCTTGTATGGACCACAACATTTGATCGCGTCTCAGATCGAACCAACATACTCTCTGACAACATGTTTAGAGAGTGCCAACAGTGGCTGACGACAGCCTTGATTATTAGTGAACTTATTGTTGTAGGCTTCTTTGCTTCAAATTACTACTACTGACACACGTTTTTATCACCCGAATCACAAAGTAAATGGATGCTATTAACTTGTAAAAAGAAACTCCTCATTCATTTCAATAGAAAATTTCCAAGTAGACTGAAGCAATGATATGAAGAAGCTATAACATCTGAACTCAGTATTAATACATACTGCATAAATTGGTTGAATACTGGCTTTATTCTGTCTCCCAGTTATGGAGGCAACTGATGAAGCCCTTTCATAGGGTAGTCCTGCTGGTCTGTTCCTGATTATATGGCGGGCGAGAGACAAAGGAAGGAAGAATTTAACATGATTCATTTCCCGGGAGTGGTAGCTTTCAAAGGATCTGGCTGTTTAAATTAGAGTAGAAGAAAGGGACAAATCTTATTTGCACAGATTAGTATTGCATAGTTTGCTTCATCATGCAGCATTGTTACATGTAACAGAACTTTCACTGTCTTAACCTGCCTTATGTATTTCAAAATACTAATCAAAGGGTGGGTCTACATGTCACCATATAGCGACGTTGCTACGGCATCGTGCTTTAGTACTTCCTTTTGGAAATACTAAATAAAGCACAGCACAGTACAGGCAGTTACTACACTGTGCGAGTGGTGTATGCTTATATTTCAGTGCTACATTGCCGTAGTGGCATGCTATACCCAGGGATTGCACCACTATGGTGACATAGCTGGTGATCACGTGTAGACACATATGATTGCTATTTTGCTATAGCATGCTATATGATGACGTACTGCATTGCTATGTTGCCATAGGGCAACGTGTAGACACACCCGAAGATTAGTCCTTGGCACTGATTTATGAGAAAGACTTTTAGGGCTGAGGTTTTCTAACTTGGGGAAAAGATTCATAGAGTTGTGATTCCAGGGAATAGATCCTCAGCTGGTGTAAGATGATGTTAGTCCATAGACCTGAGGTCCTTGGTGTTCACTAGCCAAAGGCTCCTCCTGGACTATGCCCGTCACCCTAGAATGTCCAGATTATCACTTCTCAGCTGAGTCACACAGGACAGACACTTTGTCTGCAAATGTATTAACAGAGAGTCCCAGAATAAGGGAGTGATATGGTAGCAGTCTGCTGCAAGGACTTTGTCGTGATACTCCTTCTCTGGGTTGAACTAAGGTTTGCAAAAGATTGCCTGACATACTGGGCCAAATTCATCTGTGGGAGCAGCAGAACAGAGAAATCTCCAGAAGCCAGTGTGCTCGTTTGCTGTTTTCTCTTCTCGTTCCCAACTCTGGGGGACCAGGAGGAACAAGAGAGATGCTGGCAACTTGAGGTTATGTGTTGGCAACTCGAGGTTCAGTGCTTCCTGGACTGCCTTGCAAGCATTCAAGGCAATTAGTAGAGTCTGGCTGGGATGTCTGCTTCTTTCTACTGAGACCGAGGTCTCTCCTGAGACCGGGGTCCTGGAAGATCCACAGGATCTTAAGGGGGAAAAGGATTAGCGTGGATCAGAGCTGTAGTGCTTTTTTGTAATACAAGTTTAGCCCTGTAGAGGGAACACTTGGGTAAGATGTTATTTTCTATGCTGTCGACAATACCAGGGACCACATTCGTCCTTGAAGTTACCCACTAAATACTGTAAGGTAACACCTAGGATGAATCTGGCTCAGCAATTTGTTCCTTAAAATCCTCTTCATTTTTTACTTCCCTTAAGAAAATTCATGTAAAAAAAATTTACTTTTAAATTCAATACAAGGGATAGGCTTTGATGCTGTAGTATGCGGGCATCAAAAGCTTAGCCTGACATGTATATTAAAAGTACTTTTCACTCACAGCTTGTGGAGGGCCCCACAGACAACTGTAACAAACCAAATGCCTAGTGCATTGCTTATGAAGCGCTCCTATATTTCATCTTCAATCAGCACAAAAGAAACATAATTCTATCTGAACAACAGAGAAGAGCTAGCTTTGTTGATGTTTGCAAAAAGCACAAATCCATCAGAAATTCCAAGGGCAGGCATTGTTTGTAGTGATAAAAGCAGTAGATCTATTTGACAACATAAATGGATAACGGCATGTTGCATGGATACAGTCACTGCCTTTCAAAAATGTCAAAATGCTTTGCAAATATGCCTCATAGCCCTTCCCAGACACAGTCTATGCATGGGTAAACTGAGGTACTGAGAAACCATGGGTAGCATAAGTGACAGAACTGGAAACAGAATACTGGAATCCTGAGCCACAGCCCCGTGCGCTAACCCCCACTCCCTGATCACCTTCCCAAGGTGGAGGCACTTCCCTCTTCTTGGAAAGCTTTCTAACACCCATGTTTACAGACATGGGCTGTAATAGTTTGTGTGGCTGAGATCCCTCCTCACCTAAAGTAGGTCATCCATGACTGTTTGCTGTGAATGGATGGCTGTATCCTTATATACTAAGTATTAACTATCACAATGATCTACCTTCTTCGTACAAAGTAACATTCACCCTTAATTTTTACCTTGGAGCCCTTATCTACCTGGTTAATTCCTTTATCAAGCCAACAATCAAGCAGTTTAAAAAAGCTTCATCCAGAAAATAACTCACCAACACTTCCCTGAAGAACAAGGTCAACCCCTTTTGGCGGTTAGCTCAAGGGCTGCAAATCAAGAGGAGCCCTGGCAATATGCCACCTAATCCAGTCACATCCAGGTTGCATTTGCACCTGCATCCGTCCGGTCACCAATGACCTCTTTCTCCAGTGATATCATGGAGTGATATCTCTAAGCAATCTCCTTTTTGCCCCTCCCCTCTCTTTACTTGTGGGCAATTTACAGATAAGTGTACTGGTAAGGACTGAGCACTCCTAAGGTCACAGAGCCAGGAAAAGCACTTCTCACTTCCTGTAGGAAAGGATGTGATTAAAGCCATGTAAATAAAAGGCCTGGCTCAGAAAATGCTCAGTTGCCTGCGACATGATGCAACCCAGAGTGGTGGCAAAACACATCACTGCAGCTTTTATTATCTTATAGCAGCGTGATTCAGTGGCCTAGAAAGCAGGAGACCTGGTTTTTGTTTCCTTCTCTACCCTGAGCTACTGCATAGCCAGGGCTCAGTCACTTTTTAATGCTGGGTTTCTGTGGAAGTGTAATGAGGACTTTACTTTTCAAGACTGTCAGTGAAGAGCAATAGGGAGGGACTGTTATTATTCATGACCAGATAGGAACCAGGATGTAGTAAGCAGCATCCGAGTGTGCGCTCACTATAAATACAGAGCTAAGCTTAGCCTTGGGGAAGGTGTGGTCCATAGCTAAATTGATTCTATTCCTTATTAAGGCATGTGCCTCATAAAAACGAAAGAGAAACATAGCTGCTAACAGACCTGAAGCCCCCACTCACCCCGATATCTGGCAGTGTAGCCTTCCTTTCCTAAGTTTGCACAGCTACGTGGGATCCAATCAACCTAATTTAAACCCAGCAAGCTTTCTACAGATGCATTATTAGGCCAGGGGTTATTTTGTATTTAAGCTAACGATAAGGTGCAACCTAAGACCTCTTATTTAAAAAAAAAGTGCGCTTTCTTGATCTTACACAATGCTGTTTTGACAACACAGACTCTTGCTTTATAAACCAATACTGTATGTCAAGCCATGCTACCAGTAAATCCTATGCAGGACAGTTTTGTTGATAAGCCCTGATCCTTCGTGCAATCTAGGTCACTCTAGAAATCAAAAATTTGATCTCTTTAATGGAGTTTATGAGCATGTTAATAACTATATTTAGAAACATACGACATAGGACTAGAAGGAATGTCCTAGTCTAGCCCTCTAATCTTGCAAGCAACCATGTACTGTAATTTTTCTCAGACTGATTGAGCTCCAATTAAAAACTAACTGGGGGCTGGGGGGAGGGGGGGGGTTGCCATCACTACTTCTACAGGACAGTTCCAGAATATCATTTCTCTTATAGTTAAAAGCTTTCTTCTAAGCAGCAGCTTAATTTTATTCATGGCCAGTTTGACTCTTGTGAAAATACTGTCCCTTAACATGAACCACTTTTTCCTCTCCCAGATATTTGCCCCCCAAGCATTCAGTTGGAGAACAAGTCTGTCCCCTCCTCTACCTTTGTTTTGCTAAATGAAACATGCTAAACTCTTTTAATCTCCCTTTGCAAGATAGGCCTTCCCTCCTCCTGATCATCCTACTAGTTCTTCTCTGCACCCAAACCAGTTCACATTTATTTTTCTTGAGCAGGAACAATCAGAATTGTATACAGAATCCCAGCCGAGGTCTCACCAGAGCCATGTACTTCCCTGTTTCCACTAGACTTACCTCACCTGCCTTTTTCACATTAATATTTGCAATATGTGATATTGGGAATGTAAAGTGTGATATCTCCTATGCACTGAACACACAGGTGTTCTCTATCTCAAACTCACATTATTCTACAGTCTTTAGGGGCCAGGGATAAATGTCATTCCCTTGCAGCAATGGAGTTAGCAATATTCATCCAGAGGAATGAGCAGGGAAATCCCTCTCTCCTGCTTTAATCAGGACCAGGGAACTGTCTTAGTTTGAAGGGGACAGGTATGAATGAGCACAGACTAGCACAAAAATATGTTCAAGAGGCTGCAAGTTTATTGAATTAAACTCAGTAATATACCACTGATAGGCATAAAACAAAACTCCTTGGGCTACTGCTCTGTGTATCAAGAAGCAGTACAGTAGACATGATGTTGCCCTTTCCCAGAAACAAACCAAGGCCACAAGCCCTTACCAGTTTTTCACAGAGGTCAAGAGACCAGGAGTGCATTATGTTACCGTTGGGGGCAAATGAATAATTTACTAATGTTGCTTTTGGATCTGAAGGGTGCTGGTTCCTTGAAGTTTTTTCAGGAATCTGTACCTAATAGGATGCTCTAGTCTAAGATGAAGTAAGATCATGTGGGAAATGGCCAACAGAACCACTTGTAACTGAGTCCTGATGCATTTTCCCTTTCAGAAGAAGACACATGGCTAAAGCAGACCAGGAGAGAGGTGGCATGGTTCAGAGGACAGATTGGAAGTTAAGAGGCACAATGTAATGACTTGGGGAATTTGTCTATGTACAACTTATGAATTCCAGTTGATTTTATGAACTGTCACTATCCTTATGTCTGATAACTGACTTTTACTGAGTTTTTCCTTTTATACCTTGAACTAAAGAGGTGCAATAGTAGCATTAGTCCATCTCTTCATGTGTGGGTCAGTGGTTAAAGACTATCAGCACCTGAACAGATTTTAACGAAGGAGGAACAAAAAATGGAACTGACTCTTAGGAAAGGCCAGCTTTCTCTGACTGCTGTTGCGGTGGGGTGGGGATGGAGGGATATGGGACTCAGATTTGAAAGAAGTTCCACAAAAGCAGAACCAAGACATCAGCTGTCAGTACTGGGCCTTAAAGCTACAAAGCTTGAGAAACTCAGGGGAGAAGGAGGAGGCTTGGGCAGGAGAGGCTCCTTTTTCATCTCTGACCAGCCAAAGGACAAAGGAGCAGGAGAGACTAGATTCCATGATTCAAAGGAGAACCCATATGCAGGAGAATTTCCTTAAAACACTGACCAAAGTCCAAAGAATGCTCCAGAACCCTGGATCAAAGGCATCAAGCTGGTCTTGGCAACCAAGGGGATACAGACTACAGGGTCCTATTTCCATGAAGAAGTGAAAAACAGAGAACCTGTGCCCAGGAAGTGTGCCAGACAGGCCAAGGGAAGTCACATTGCTGGAGTTTATAATGATTCAGGAGACTTAAAGATCGCAGGGGGGAGGCCCAAACACAGCTGCTTGCTGAGTGTCCAACAAAGTAACTTTACTTGAATTTTCTTCCATGAAATGCTACTGATTTAATACAAGACTCTCTGTTCCTTGGTTTCTCCATCTGTAAAATAGGTTGAGCAACATATTCTGGATCAGAAGCAGCCAATAAGGGCAGAACATAATTATTTATTATTATGCAGGCTTTATGAGATACCCTCAAACCACTGTATGATCTACCCAGTGGTCTACTAGCATAACATGAAAACACTCAGCTAGCTTTTAAATCAAGGAAGGCTCAAAAACAAGTTCTGCAAATCTTCCCTCACTCTTT
>NW_005843106.1:270662-273385 GCF_000455745.1 Alligator sinensis | reverse complement strand
TGACTGTAGCTCCCATCCCGTCTACAGTCCATCCTTTCTCCACCTATGTGGAGCCAACCCTCTTACGGCAAGTGTAGGCCCTGCACTGACTTCTGTACTCACTGCAGGCCTGGATTGCCCTGCACACCTATTCTCCCTCATGCTCCTGCCTGGGTTCAAGGGGGATGGGAAGGCCATTAGCTGCAGGTTGAAAAATGCCAGGTCTCAAGCCAAAACTGGTGACTCAGTGGCCTCACCAAGGCTAGCCCTACTCCTAAGCAGCCTACACACACACACACACACACACACACACACACGCATGGTATGGGCGAAGATCCACCCCCCCCCCTCCAAACACCACCAGAGCCCCCTAGCTGCATGGGCCAGATCCAGCCCACAGGCTATAGGTTGCCAAACCCTGGCCTAGATTTGTGACATATCCTCCAATCTTGTAGCTATAGACAAACTGACATAGCACACAGACCAGTAATCCTCAGGTTATGATAGAAAAGGGCCCTCAAAAGGGGAAGAGCTGTAAAACAAAGAGTCATATTTCTTATGGTATCCTAATAACTACTCTGGCATCTTGGATAATGGACTGGAAAGACCCTGTCATGACCCAAAAGGCATGATTGTGTGTGTGCTTCGGCACCAGAATTATCCCTGCCAAGTTGCAGCTTCATTGCACGGGAGAGTTTCCTGTTGCAGAGGAAAACCCCGGTGCAGGGACGAGTTTCCCACCTTTTCTGCAGCTTCTTTTGCAGAGTGCATTGCTCGAGTTGCAAGAGGAATGCACGGTGCAAAAGAGTTCCCGCCACCGGTATGCAAATTCGTCCCCCGTGATTGGCTAGTGCTAAATTATTCACACGTGGCGGCTAGCGATTGGCCTGTTAGCCGTATAAAAGGCTTGAGCGGTTTCCACCCAAGCCGAAGAGGACTCCACATCCATCTCGTGGGGACTCTGGGTACATGGCAGGGTAATAGAAACCCTGTGTGAGATCCAGAGGAGCCTGGCAGCCTGATCCACCACCCACCTCTTCCCGTCTTCGAGCGCGACTTTTATAAGACGTATCTACGATTTCCATTTTGGTGGCTCGTTCACCCAGAGCATCCGGAGCTCTGCACCGTGGAGCCTAGCAACCTCCACGAGACCGTCTGTGTTGTCTGTCTGTAACCGCAACTCAATCAAGTTTTCCAGCCTACACCACTGCCATCTCGGTGTAAGTAAACAATCTTTAAAACTACCGATACGCGTTTGTGCCTAATTCCAGCTCGACGGCCTTCCCTCTCCGACCCGGCATGCCCGGGCTGCTGGCCACAGCCCGCGTGCAGCGCGAAAAGGGCTCGGGTCGCTCCCGGCCCGCACAGATCCAAGCACCTAAAACTGACCTCTCTCTCTCCCACACCTTTAATTCACTTCTTAAGAAATGGGTGAGGTCTGGGCCATTGCATACAGCTGACTATGTCGTGTCCCATCCCCCAGGGCCTTTCCTAGTTCTAGGAGCTGCAGCTTCACGCTGGCTGATGACACTTGACTTAAGTGAGCAGCCCTTCAGTATGGTCTAGTCAAAGACATGTCTAAGATAGTTGCATTATTGTGGTAAGAGAGCCAGCTAACATGGTAGCAAACCCTTGGGTGAGGCTGGCCTCTCATGCTACAACCAACCAGAGTAGTGGTGTAACTGCCCCTGCCCTGGCTGAATACTGGGGACTGAACTGGGAGCTTGTGGAGCTAAAAACAAGAGCTGCTATAGTTTCCTGGCTCAGGACTGGAATAGACAAACGTACCCTCTCTGGGTCAAGCACAATGCGGGGGCCCTGTAACAGCTAGTCACCAGTCAGTTATAGTAGCTCATCCTGAAGTCGTAGGGGTGCAGTTACAGGTGCTAGAGAAGCTGGAGGCACTGAGACACATACTAACAAAGAACACTGACTTGGTACCAAAGCCACATGATGGTGTGGCCAAATATGAAACCAGCATGAGAACAGAAGAGAGTGGAGGCAAGAATTCTTGCGGATGATATCTTGTATTGCGCTGTATGACTGGGATACATATAGGCAAGCCATTTGGGTATCACGATACCCTTCCTCAGGCCTTCCAGGGAGAGAAGGGCTGGGGAAATGAGCCTGCCAATTGATGCCATGGTGCTGCTTGGAGGAGAGAAACAGTGAGGCGGGCAGCGTGGGACAAGAGCAGCTGGGGAGGAGGGGAAAGGCAGTGAGAGGACATGGACAGAGGCAGAGGGGCCTTGGCTGCATCTGGACAGGAGCCAAAGGTACAATGATTATCTGCCTAGGACATTCTTAATGTGCCCTTCAAATCTGGCAGCTGAGAGGCCAATGAAATGATCTAAAGGCACATTGAGATGCATAGTTAGCTGCCTTAGCCTGCAGGCAGCAGGGAGACTGGCACCTTATAGACTAATCAAAGCGGAGTGACACAGACACAGACAGATGCAGATGAACACAGACACGTGCGGTTTCACAGGTTGAAGTTCTCCTCATCAGATGCTGTGAAAGGAGGCGCCCCAAGCAGCGCAGGAGGAGGAGGGAACTCAGAGGAACTAGCGCACATGCCTGCCCCTACCCCTTGCAGCCAGCACCCACCAGTGCTAATGACCAAGACCCCACCGGCTGCTCCAGTGTCACCTGCATCCCGCGGGAACCAGCCCGTTTCCTTCCACGCTGGTACCCAGGCACGGAGCCCCCCACCCCGGCTCCTCCATCGTAGGCAACCTCTGCCG
>NW_005843106.1:270026-270375 GCF_000455745.1 Alligator sinensis | reverse complement strand
CTCGGCCGCAGCGCAGCCTCCCCCGCCGCGTGCGGCCACCGCCCGCTCCCGCCCGCCCGCAGCGACACTCGCCCGCTCGCCCGGTACAAAGGCATTGACATCATCCGGGAGCGCAGGGGCAGGTTTCTCTCCCTCTCCTGCATCAGCAGCTGTTCAGCCCTCCTCGGGTGCTTGGAGCCGGGGCTGCGCTTTTATCCGCAGTTGCTGCTCCCTTTGCGTTGCCGGCGCTGGCTGGAGGAGGGTGCAGGCGATCAAGTGAAAGGAGGAGGCTGGGGGGTGCGCCCAGGGGAAGTGCATCCATTCACTTGGCACACTGGCACCCCAATTCCCTGCTCCTTGCTTTTCTTCT
>NW_005843106.1:264898-269907 GCF_000455745.1 Alligator sinensis | reverse complement strand
ATATATATATTTATTTTTTTTTTATATTTATTTAAAAAAAAATTTTTTTTTGTGACTAAGTCCCCAGGGGGAAAATCAGTTCTTTTTTTTCCCCCTCACAAACGGACGCTGCTCTAGACAGGAACATGGCCAAAATTTCCTTGGAGGAGTCGAGAGAAGACTTGAGCAAAATATCTGAGGAGGAATTGATGAGATGGAGCAAGGAAGAGCTGGTGAAAAGGCTGCGGAAAGTAGAGAATGAGAAAATGAACCTGATGGTGGAGCATGGCAACTTAATGAAGGATGTGAACCGGAGGCTGCAGGTTCACCTGCACGAGATCAGGGGGCTGAAAGAGGTCAACCAGAAACTGCAGGATGACAACCACGAACTGAGAGAGCTCTGCTGCTTCTTGGATGATGATCGGCAGAAGGGCAAGAAGCTGTCCAGGGAATGGCAGAGGTTTGGGCGGCACACGGCCAGCGTGATGTGGAAGGAAGTTGGGGTGTATCAGCAGAAGCTGAAGGAGCTGGAGGCAAAGCAGGAGTCCCTCATGAGGGAGAATGTGGAGCTGAAGGAGATAGTCCTCATGTTAGATGAAGAGAGAAATGGAGCTGGCTCCAGGAGCTCCATAGACAGCCAGGCCAGTTTGACCAATTTGAACGGGGGCTCTGGCACCAGGGATGTGGGGGATGGCAGTAGCACCTCGAGCACTGGCAGTGCAGGGAGCCCAGATCACCACCACCATCACCTCAACCATCACAAACCCGTTGACAATAAGGCTGGAGCCATAAGGAGATCTATGGACGATTTGTCTGCACCTCTTCACCACAGGAGTATCCCCAATGGCCTCAATGGTAAGTCTGTTCCTCTTTCCTACTATATCTCTGTTATAGAGAAGGAAGCAAGCGCTAGCGTTTATGGGACTGAGAGTCAGGTGCAGGTTGACTCTCAGGTTCTTTCCTTACCTCTGCCACTAATTTCCTTGGCAAGCTACTTTCACCTTTCTGTGACTCCATAAAACAGGGATAAATGATATCTGCCTTAAGGGAGTGTTGTAAGGTGTAGTTTATGAACGTTTGGACAGTGCTTTGAGACAGGCAGTGCCACAGGAATGCATGTCATCATTTATGATAAGCAGCAGCAGTGTTAGAATAAGAAATAATTGCCCTTCTGGGAAATAGGAAGCTGCACCCCCCTGTGCTTATCTGTGGTTTTATGAAACCTGTTAATCTGATGACTAGTGCAAAGCAGAGTTCTTCTGATGTAGTTATACTGGTGTTTAAATGTTCATTGGATGCATTATTTATGACTGGGGCTGTGGGACGCTTGTTTTTATTTTAAACCCTGACAGACAAATTAACTCTCTCTCTTTTTTCTGGACTAAAACATTGATTCCTAACCCATCTACCCCCATCCTTTAGTGCTTGTTTTATCTTTAGTTGTTTGCTTGCTGGTCAGTTGAGCTTGATAAAAAGCAGAGTTTGGGCTGTTGGAAACAGTGGTCTAAATCGTCATCGGCCGGTAATGGATAAAACCATCACCTGTTAGCTCCATGGGGGCTTTCACTGGCAGACTGTCTGTCTGTCTCAAACTGAACAATACTTGGGATTGGCATTTCCCACTTCTGAAGCAGAGCTGCTTGTGAGGACGGGATTGTTCTTTATAAAACATAAACATGGTCACGATGGAACAATCCTGCTGTAGAGTTGTCAGGCCTCTTTCTGCTGTTCTCATTCAGGCAAAGTTTCTGTTCAGCTGGGGATTTATGATCAAAGTTCACAGTCCATCCTGAATTGACTTCAAAACTGTAATATGTTGGGGGTGGGTGGGGGAGCAGGAAGCAGGGAAGTATTCTGGAAACCAAAAGGATTTCACATTTAGACCTGAAGAACTTCCAAAGGGAGCAATTTTCATGAGATGAAATGATCAGAAATTGTACTCCTGCTTCATTTTCTGTATATCGCTCAGCCATTTTTAGTTTCCTCAAACCTCTTTACATCCAGGATATTCGGTCAGATTTGGATGTTCTCTAGTAAGTGGGGTGCAGGCTACAGCAGCTCCCTTCACCATGCCTGGAAACTTCAGCCTCAGTACTGCCTGCTTGTGCCAGTCAGGCTTGAGTGACATGTCGCAGAAGAAACGGTGGTTCTGACATGATCACCTTCACCATGTTTCAAATGCAAGAATATTTTGTTCAAAGAGAGCAAGGGATCATCCCCATCCTGTAGCAAGAACCGTAACATGGGGCACAGGTGGCTTGGCAGAGTTGCCAAGTCACTGAGCCCTCAGCTGGAAGGAGTCTTGGCACCTCTGGGGGGAGCAGAGGACATGACCCCTTAACCTCAGGCGCTGGTTATGCACTTGGAAGCCTCAGGAGGGACGAGTGGGCTCTGCAGCCACTCAGCACTTACCAGCTTGATCCCTGAGCGCTGCTTACCTTAACTGCCTCACCCCCGTCTGTCTTCCCTTGCAAAATCTGTTTCCCTTAGGACAGCTGAACAGAGCATGCTTAACCCAGGCTTGGATATAGTGATTTAGAGTCTGGTGCTGCCATCAGGAATTGCAGGACACAGGCAGTTTCTTGAAATATTTTTCTTCCCTCCCTATCCTTCAGTCATGAGCCTGAATCAGTTTGTAAATGTGTGCTACTGCCTAGGCTTTTGAAGCAGGTGTTTGGATCTTATTTAATGAAGCTTTGCTGCTTACATTTGAGATGCTTTGTCTGATGTGCATTTGGCAATGTTTAATACTAAATTTCTGTTTTGTGGAGAGAGAGAACCTCAGAAAGCTCTTTTTGATACCCCAAGCCAAATTCCCATAGGTGTCACTCGACTGACTTCAATAGAATGACCTCAGGGCTGAGTTTGACTCATTCACATTAACCAGGTATTTTTTTGTAAATTGGATTGCTTGCTAATGCCCTGCATAAGCATGCATTTTTGTTAGAATGCCCTGATGTTACTGCTTAGATCCCAAGGGTGCTGCAGAAAAACAGGCCGTTGCCTCCCTTTGCTTTTGCAGAGAGGAGAGCCTGAACTTGCCAGGCCCAGTGGGGTATGGGTGTGGGAATGAGCAATGTTACCTTTCCATGCCAACTTTCCCCTATGCATCTGTTCCTTCCAACTTGCCATTAAGTGTCACATGTTGCAGGACGGGAGTACCCTGCCCAACCCTTCTCTTGCCAGGAAGACTGATACAAGTGACTGCAACTTGTGAAGTAACTTGCCTGGGTTCTCTCTCTGCCCGTGGATGAGGAAATCTGTCCAGCTCTGCAAAATGATACTGCCAAAGAGGTATGAAATGCTGAATGCATTGCAGAAGCAAGGGGCCATAACATGGATACCTTTGACCTGCAGCAGTTCTCTCAGGATATGCTTGGCAATAGGAAGGATGAGGAAACAATGGGTTTAGAGGACAGAAGCATTGCTCTCTCCCACAGGGCGTGTGTGAGAGGAACTTTGCCCTGATAGGATTATTTCAAGGAAACTCAGTCTGTTGAAATTAAGCTTCCATTTCTGTATGTGAAAGTAACCACCTAGGAGACAATGGAGCTCTAGGTCTGAGAGAGAGAATACATAGCTGCATTAGTCCCTTGGGTTTTTTTGTGGCTTGAGACGTGCAAGGTGGTCCCCTAGGGCAAATCCTGACAAACTTCTCACTGGCATCTTGCTTAGTTTAATAGCTGCTGATGGGGCAGATATAATCAATACTCTTTAAACTAATAATCCTTGGAGAGATGCAAATAAGCCTGATCTGGCCAGTTTGGTAGCAAGGCTGTAAAATGATTTAAGTAGTTTTCGTCCTTGGATAGCATCAGTATTCAGTGAAGGCCATTTGACTGAATGTGCTTTTGGAAAAGCTGGTGAATGCATATGCAAATGAAGCCTCTTATCTGACCACTTTCAACTGACAGCAAGAAGTCTGGCACTGAGGCATGCTTGGGACTGTGTTGGAATTCTATTAAGACTGCGATACAATGTGGGAGAGTGAGACAGGTGAACAGAAAGAATCCAGTAAGTCAAGTTTGTAGCTGAGCTGACACTGAGAAACCTCTGCACTAAGGGGATTCTTTCTGTTTGCACTGGATAAAATGGAAGGTGCGTGATAGAGAGCAGAAGTTCACTTACGTACTAGAAATCCTGTTTACTTTCTTGTTGCCTCACTGCAGAGCAGCACTGGTGTTAGGGTTTAATTTCTTGGTACGGCTGGTGGACTAGAAAGCACTCTGCCTGCACATCCCAAACAGTAAATGTCCCACAAATGGTTATTTGAAAGGTAGGTGTGACAGAGTCCAAAGATAGGACTTGGAGTAAGAGTGTAGTACAGAGGTTCTCAACCTTTGTGGATTTGAGGGACCCTTCACTGGACTAGAGGCACCCCTTCATAACTTTTGTGAATTGGGTGGCACCCAGTTTCAGAAACAAATGTATGTATTACAAGTGCTTACCTTCTTGTAAAGGCATTGGGCAGTGGGGGTGGAGGTTGATCGTGTGAGGACAAGCCTGAGACTGCATTTATTTATTTAGCTTATCTGCTTATCACTTCACAGCACCCTTCAAAGGGTTTGGCAGCACCCCAGGGTGCCCGGACACTTTGGTTGAGAATCACTAGTGATTTTTACAGGCTTCCCAGAGGCATTGGGTATTGGCTACAGCTGAGGCTGTGGACTTTGACTGGGGTGTGCCAGTGCTTCTGCTGGGAGCAAAGCTGAAGGTTCTAGGCTAAAGGGTCTTGCCCATCTGCTCAGGGTCACACCAAAAGCCATATTTGGGGTCAGGAAAGAATTTTCACTCAGATTTGGGGGGGGTTTGCTTTCCTCTGTAGCAGGGGGTATGACCATCTACTGGGGACCTCTTGAGCATATACTGACAACATTTCATAGGAGCAGGACATTGACTCTTGTGGCTCCCCTGCTTTACCTGTGGCAGGTTAGGGTGTGAGGTCTATGTTGGGTCAGGGTTGACGGTACTCTTATAGAATTTAGATTAGGGTTGTATGGGATGGTCGGGATAGGAATGATCCATTCCTG
>NW_005843106.1:244755-264867 GCF_000455745.1 Alligator sinensis | reverse complement strand
CAGGGGTGGACTAGATGACCTCTGGAGGTCCCTTCCAGCAGTAGTGGCCTTAGGGGAGGGCAAACCGGGTGACCACCTGGGGCCCCACACTTTAAAAATCAATTACACAAAATATTTGTCTTATCAATATTATGTTAAGATACTTACATTGCAGTTTTATGGATAGGGCAAAATGAAATTGAAAATGTCCGACTTGCTTATAGGTCATCAAAATTAAGCCTCTAAGAGGCCCCAAGTGACTCTCTTGCCCAGGGCCCCAACAGCCCTAAGGCCACCACTGTTTCCAGCCCTGCCTTTCTATGACTATGAGACACGATGCTGAAATTGCATGGACCTAATGACATTGCCCTTCCCTTCAATTTTGTATGAGGCTTTCCCATGCACTAAGCAGAATGGTTTCAGCTGGGTGGTGGTTTTGTGAAGGAGTCAAAAACACTGGGTTGGTTAAGCAACCTGTAGATGAGGTTTCCACAAGTAAAAGGAGTCTAAACCACTGCCATCCGTCCCATTCTCCTTCCATCAAAGCAAGTGTGTTAGAAATGAAAGGGTTGTTTGTTTGTTTTTTTAAGTTCCCACTGGACATCTTCCTGTTTACTTTAAGGGCCATAGGTCAAGTCCAAGGTGAGAAGATGCATTTGATGTACAGATTTTTTCATCCCTTTTCCGCTCTCCTGAACATGCATACGCTGTCATATATTTGCTCTTTCCTTGCCTTCCCTCCTCCCCCCTCCCTTTTTTTTAAATGCTTCTCAGTTTTGTAGCATATGGGGGCCCTAGTAGAAAGTCAGTGTACTCCAGACACTAAATGCTAACAACAGATATGGTATAAATATGAGTGATGACACAATCTGCTAATGGTAGAAGTACGTTAAATCTATCATTACTCTGGATACTTTGTCAAAAGTCCAGCTGGCTTTGATTTGCACTAGTTCAGCTGAGCTGCGCTTGGAATAAGGAAGGGTAAGTACAAATTGTGGCTCTTCTTCTCATTGCTAGAGATTAGCAGCAAGGCAGATGCGGTAATTCCCAGCACGCACAAGGGTCTAGGACTATTTTTTTTTCCCCTTATGGGCTAAACTTTGTCCTTGGAGGTTCTCACTGAGTTTGCATTGCAGTTGTATGTTCTGCATACCCAATTTGTTCCTAACTAGCTTTGCTATTTTCACTACCTCCTTGCCTCTTTTCAGTTGGCTGTCATTTTAAAGTATTTATCTACCAACACCAGTAGATTTGACTTTAAAAAAACAAGTGGTCCTAAAGGTCTGCAGGAAACCTGTAAATCTGGCATTTAGGCTATTGATTAATATGTCTGCTGTAATAGTGCATCACTGCTCTCCACTTCAACAGAAGAATTATCTCTGAAGGGAGAGAGGTGGGAAGATCACTAGTTTTATTGATTCCCACTTGTAAATGTTCCCATATTTTACTAGAGGGTACAATATAATATATTTAAAATGTTGGCAAAGAAACATTTTTAAAAAAGAAATAGTTGTTCCCTGTGGGTTGGCATTGATCTGACATGTAGCCACTGCTGTGCTGCTTTCTTCCTTTGTCCTTCGCATTCCCTGTAGGCCAAAGTTCTTTGTTTGTATTAGAGCATATGTAATTAATGCTTTATAGTAAATGTGCATATTTATGAGGCCTGAGACACTAAGAAGAGACCGAGTCAGGGAACAGTTCAGAAGAAACCAGGGATATAAATGTGGGGACTGTGGGGACCACTCCATGTCTCTAGGGTATAGGCATTTTGGTGTGGTATCAGTGGTATCCCCTTAGAGAGTGACTTGGATCAAACAGCTCTGCTGTTCACACCCACACTCTTTTTCCCCCCCCCCATGTGAATTATGAATTGAAGGCAGTGGAATCCAAACCCTGACTTTAATTTCACAGGAAGCGTTTTTCTTTATAATGAGCCAAAAGGACCCTCTCAGCATGGAGGCACTGGATGGGTGTTTGGCAACTTGACCAATATAATATCCTGTGATGCTGATAATATTCAATTTCACAGTGCTCTACAAATATTAATTCTTTGGTATTGCTATATTTGCCATGACAGAATTTCTAGTACTGCAAAGCAGGAGCTACTGATCCCTCGGGAATAAGTAAGGAACCTTACTGTGGGCTGAAACTGGGAATGTAAGACCTGAGCAAAATCACCGATTTTTAAAATACCCCCCCCCCCCCAAATAAAACAAAAAAACCCTCAAAACCCCGTTTTTAAAAAACCCCCCCCCCCCCCCAAATAAAACAAAGAAACCCTCAAATCTGTACATTTTCTATTGTAGTCTTAATGTGGTATTAAAAATGGTGAGGTCAGATGTTGACACCAAGATTGTGGTTTGGGTCTCTTGAGACCAGATAATCATTCTCCATTAATTTGGGGTATCTCCATATTTTGTGTGACCAGTTTGAGACTCCACAGAGGCTGACTCTTTCTTACCTCCTCCCCCACCCATTGGTACTGAGTACATACTCCCCGGGGGGTTATGACTGCTTTGTACTTATGAAATGTTGGCCCTTGATGTTTAAGGTGGGCACTGGCATTTGGTGGTATCTACCTTGGATATTTATGCCCTACTATGTGGCATCTCTCTGTTGTTGTTCTTTTTCAATCTTGTTCATACTTTTGGCCCCCCTTTCCAAAGAGACATTTTGTTCTTAGCTGTCTTACTGGGGAGCAAAACCTCCCAATTAATTAAAAGGCAGTTTCCTTGATGAAATTATCCACTTACTTCTGTCAAAAGCAATCAAAATAAAGCAAGTGAGCTGTGTTTGTTACAGTATAAATGACCTGGTTCCTCTGGGGGCTTTTGAGCCAATAAAAGTGGATTCCGTGAAAGAGTGATCTGATTAAGTGGCAGTTGTTGTTACCCAAAATGCAGGTTTGGCATGTCTAGTATTTGGGACATGGGAGGGACTGAGGGAGCATGGGCACTGAACTGAGTTGTGCTTGCTTGAGGTATCTCAGGTAAGTAATGGACTTCTAAAAGCTTAAGGGATAATTATGTTTTTCTGTGGCCATGATGACCACAGAAATGGGAAAGGAGGAACATGTGGGTTATGTTGCAGTGTCTGTGGTCATGCTTTAGGATAGCGTCAGCCAACTTTACTGGCCATCATATCACAGATTAGCTCCACATCCTCCCTAAATGCCACGCCAATTCCCTTCCTCTGCCCAATCTGCTGTTCTGCTCCCTACTCTGTGCTCTCTGCCTGACCCTCCTGCTCTGCTCTCTGCTCCTTGCCCTATCTGCTGCTGTGCTGCCTGTTCCCTTCCTGATCTGTTGCATGCTGCACTTGGAGGCTGCCCGTGCCACTTGTGGCACCCCTACTACAGGTTGGCCACCCCTGCCTTAGAATATGCCACAAACCACAGTGACTGACAGTTCCCGCTGCCTGTTGTTGCTACCTGGTGCATTAGAAAGAGTGGGGCCACAACTCTTATCTGCGGGCGCTCAGGTAAACCACAGATGAGATCTTTTGTTGCAGTCCCTCCTGGCTATTCAGGCTTTATTCATCAGGGCTGCCGTGTGTGCAGGTGCTCTGAAGGGGAGAGGGAGGAATTCCATTGTTGGACAGCACATAAACCCACAGCCTAAGTTGGCACCAGCATCTCTGCTATACTTTCCAAGCCGCAGAATAAAGCAAGTGAATGGATTAAAAACCCATTTAAAATAACATTACAGCTGTGACTCAAGGAAAGCTACTTAATGCTGAAACACCATCCTCATTCATGGTTGCTCTATCCTGGAAACTCGTTGCATTGCAAAACACAAGCTATCACCGCTTGTTGCATTGAGGTGGATTAGAGTGCAGACGCTCAGCCTTATCTTTAACGTGTATTAGTTATGTGGATTTCTGTTCATAGAAATCGTTATGTGCAGAGGTTCCACTGCATGTGTAACCGACAGAAAACTGTAAGCAGCACTGGTAGGCACTCACATACTAACATGTCTTCCCAGAGGAAGTTGACCCATTTCTACAAATAGATAACTACTGGCAGAAAGAAGTAACACTATCAGAGAATCTGTCTTCCCACTGCTTACTGAATTGTGAAAAAAGAGGAAGGTTAGCTCTATCTTTTGAATTAACAGTTGTGTGAGCACGCTGCTTTCCATAGAAACAGAAGTATCGTGACTTGTCTATGTTGGTTAAGCACCCCTTTACCTGAGGGAGGTTTGAGACAATGTCACTTTAGTTTTTCTCGTGAATGCTTTTATTTGTGAATGGGATGTGTTGGGGATGGGGCTGGGAAATGGTCTTGGGATATTGATTGGTCTGAAGTGGTATTGAGGCACTTAGTGCTGTAACATCTAACGGTGTTTTTACATGTGCTCCGTGGGGGGGTATTAATTAGAGTGGCTCTGAGAGCCGCTCTAATTAAAGCACTCGGAGCATCTTGTGTATCAGCATCACCATGCTTCAAAATGGTGGCAGGAGTGCTTTATCTAAAGCTTGTTGAACAAGCTTTAGTTAAAGTACCTCTACCACCATTTTGAAGTGTGGAGATGCTGATACACAAGACGTGGAGGCTGGCTGGAATGTGGTAGTTACTGAATGTGGTAATTGCTGATTTTAATCGAGTCTTCTCCGATGCGTTGTAATTACAGCGTATTGGAGCAGCTTCCTGGCTTGTGTATAGGCATCCTGAGGTCTTTCTTGTCTGTTAAATCAGGTGGTAATTGGACACTGAAAGGCATGAAAGGCCTCTCCTTTCTTATGTTGCTGTTGTAAGAGCTGATCAGAATAAATCTCTGCAAAAAGGGGCTGTTTGGTTCTTCCTCCTTCTGAAGGGCAAATCCCCTGCCCCTACCTCCATGCATGTCTAAAGAAAAGGACTAATACTCTAGCAAAAGCAACTGGCTCTATCATAAATTAAAATGAGACTACAGGCTACCTCTGCATAGGGCATACAGTCTAGCCTTTTGCATAGGGCAGTGGTGCTCAACCTTTTGATCTTGTGGGCCAGATGAGTGATGCAACACCAGTGTGTGGACTGGATAGGACCCCACGTATCAGGATTGGGCCTGCAGGTCTGGATCAGGCTTGCACAACCTTGACTGGCCCCTGTGTGCTGGGATTGGGCCCCAGGACCTTGTGCACCCAATCTAGTATACAAAGCTGTGGTCCATGGATTGTGGGGTGCCCTACAATTTGGATGAAATGGCACCAGGGGCTGGATCTGGGCCACAGGCCAACAGCTGAGCACTCCTGGCAAAGGGAGTCAAGGAGGTGGAATTAAAGCTACTTTTTAACATGCTGTGACCTACCTTCCCTTGTCTCATTGACACTATCAAGGTACCTTTTTAGGATGATGTAGGTCTCATAATGCCATCTCTTTGAACACAGTCCTACACCTTCCTCTAACACCTTGGGCTCCTGTTCCCTGATCATGAGATGGACTATTATTTATTATCACTGTACTGAGGTATTTTCTGGGAGCACCAGTACTTGATCAGGACTCCAGTGTATTAGGTTCTGTACAAACCACAAAAGAAAAGCAGCTCTGGCTGGGAAGACCTTATAGTCTAGGTACAAGATGAGACAACAGGTGGACCATGGGTTTCTGTTACCTTGCAGCCTGGTGAAACCATTCTGAACCAGGGAAGAATGCAACTCTGGTTTTCATGGCATTTTACAGGTTTGTAGGATCTGTCTCCTCAGTGATGTATTAGCCATTTCTCTGGCCTGTTGACATTTTGTATTGGGGGCTAGCTTGTGTGATATTATCATAGCATGGCTTCCAAAGCTACAGACACGTGGCTTTGGGAGTAACAGTTGTGACTAGAGGGCTTGCCATCTCAGGCCACAGGCCATTTACCACCCTTTTGCCCTGTGATCTGTATTCCTTCAGTAGAACTTGTATGCAGCCTTGCCAGGTCAAGGAAACACTGCAGGTCTATAGGTCGGTCACTGCAGAGCAGCTCAGCTGCTCTTTCACCTTGCTGTAGGATGGTTCAAGATGTTGTGTGGCCTCCTTTCTTCCCTTGCAACAGCCCCAAACCTCTGTGCTAAACTTGTCATGGATCTGGCCTCCAGCAGAGGGAGAAATGTGGTGTGAGTGTTTGTGAAACAAGCCAGAAGAACAGCAGATGGGGGAGGAGAGCGTCGACGAGGAGCCCAGTTACGTCCACAGTAAAGGGGGAGAAGGGCTTCTGGCTCCTGAGGGAAGTTGAAGTTCTTTCCACTGTAGAGCTCAGTCAAAACTAAGCATTTTGTCACTGGAACAGGAGCATTCTGTATATAGTTGCACCATACATGTGCAACTAACGTGACTGAATAAACTCTGGTGCAATTTAGGATTAGTTTACTTTGGCTCAGTGTCACTGTCTACACATGCATTTAAGCGTAGTTATTTACTCTGCATCTGGATAGTACCTGTAAATTAGTTTACACCGGCCCAATTGCTGCTCATGTATAGATGGTGATACTTTATTGTGCAGTAAATTAGTCTGTTGTGCAGCAAAGCACACGTGTAGATGTGCCCCCAGTTTCAGATGGTCTTGGGAGGGGTGGAGAGGGCCTCCTCGAGCTGGAGTGTCCCATACCTATAGGTTTGGCACAGCTGTCTGCCCAACCCCAGAATAATAATGAAGCTTGTGCTGTGTAAATATGAGAGTAACCTGCAGAGCTGCTGTTGTGCCACACTGTCACTAGGCACTTATTTTATAAAAGGAGGGGATTAGGATAAAAAGGACAAGTCAAAGCAGATCAATAAAAACAACTATTTAAAAAAAAAAAAAAAAAAGGTAATCCTTTTGGCATTTCTGATTCTTGATGCTGAGTATTTCTATGGAAACCAGCATAGCAAAAGGTTTGCTGTTGGTGTCCTTAACTGATCTACTTAAAAGTGGATGGATGCTGGCTGGATTCAAAAGTACTTGATCTCTTACCTACAGCCTTCTACCCAAGCCCTCTCAGGCTGCACTAATACATATAACAAAGCTGTATCCGGCTTTCTTTGTTGTAACTGCAGGCATTCACTAAAAGACTTTTACCAGTCTTTCACAATTTTTTTCTATGTACTTCATTTGTTGCATGACATTTGTTGCCATTAATTGTGTTCTGCCCAACGGACATCGCCCCTGCCGCCGTCGTCTCCCCCATCTTGAAGTGCAAAGGTATTTTATTAATTTCCTTAATAAATGACTGTAACTTTTTGGATCAGGTTATAAACCCTTTTAATGATATGATGTGGCTCTGGGCCCATTTAAATCACTGGAAAGATGCCTAGTGACCTCTGGAATTTGGATCAGAGTCTTGTATGACACTTGTTTAAATCTTAATATGTATATGCCTTCAGGCTCTGCAGATAAACACAATCCAGCTCATTTTGGAACATGGGAACATTGGATGCAGTGGTCCAGAAGATCCTTTCTAGTCTGTCTCTTGAATTTGCAGGCAGCCCTTCTTCCAAGGAGTCATAAAAATCATTTGCTCCAGGCCCTTACTCTCATCATGAGCACAATGGGGCTTATGAAGATGAAACCAAAATCACCCTGCAGGTAACAGGTTAAAAGCAGCAGAGCCAGAGGTACTGCCGTTGTCTTGCCCCTGTAATGGCGGAGAAGTTATTAGGCTGATATATGCTCAGATGATCAATGGTGGTAGTTTGATTTCTGTCTGTCAAAGAACCTGATCAGGATATAGATCTGTATTTTCTTATAGTACTTGGTTTTCCCATATCCGCTCTGTGTTCAGCTTGATGGAAGTTTCTTTTGGTTCCATTTGTGATGCGGTTTCCTCAATTTATGTGAAAATGCCTTTGTTAGTTGATGCTGAATCATTTCAGCTCCTGATAAAGGTATTAAGATGATCTTATTTATATAGAATCTTAAGACACTTTTATGAAACAGTGTTCTTTTGTCTTCCTAGCCGCTTGTTTTTATCATCCTCTCTAGTGCTTGAATTTGTAGAGGACTCTTATATTTATATTTTTCCCAGAAGCTGAATATAACATTGATCTATGCTTTGGCTCTGTAGAGTTCTTCTTAATCCCTTCCCACTGAGCTAAAACCTTGTTCACAGTTGAATGTGATACAGAGTTATAGGTTATATGGTCTTCACCAGTGGTTCACATATACCACAAAGATGGGATGTTGTGCAAAATACAGATTAAAATGTTGCCTTGTTCTTTCTGTTGATTGCAACTCAAATTCAGCACTGCAGTGAGTTGTTTGATAATTTACTGACACTGATAAGTCTGTGCATTGCTGTTCCATAGGCCTTATGTGCTTCCTTTCTTTTGTTGAATTATTTAGTCTTTCAGATGTGATTTTTTTTTTTTTTTTTTTTTTAAATTTGGTTTATTATAAACTATTTAGATGATTCATCTATTGCTGTGGACTTGTCTCTCCCAGTTGTAATTGCCCATGCAATATAGCTTTGTGTTGGACCCCTGGCACATACAAATCATGCCTCGTGCCATGCCACGTGTGTTGCAAAAGGCACAAATTTGGGATGGGCAATCGGATCCCAATCATGCCCTTTCTATTTGCCAGTGTAGGGGGAACCAGGGATCATGATCCAGGGTCCCCCTTCACTGGCAAGTTGAAAACCTGGTGGTGCCTGTGGGACGATTGTTGGCCTTGGCCCTGGTGGTTTCACATGTTCAATTTAAAATGCCATATAAAGTCAGCCATAAAAATGTTTTACATGTAAAGATGTATCAAATGATACTATAAACATAATCATAGAATAAATATAGTGGGAATCCTAGAGTTTGTCATCTTTTCAACTGCTTGTTTCACCTTTTTAAAATGTGGGAATCCATTTTTCATTTCTTTTCTTTTTTTTCCTTTAAGCCTGAACATTCATTCCTCTTTGTCCTGGAACATGATAATGCATGTCTTGTTTCTTGAGATGTTCTTCTTGGAGTGACTGAAGATTCCACCTCTAACTGTAATTACTTCTGCAATTTGCAATCCTCCAGGCTATGTTGATATATCTACAGATGAACAGAGTGATGTCTAATACTATATATTTAACCATCTTTTAAATGTTGGGCTGTTTCCTCTGCCCTCTCGCCCCCCCAGTGGTTTTCTGGGGCTTTTATGTTGTTTCTATGGAAATCTAATCGCTATGTATCACCACCAAGGAGGTGATACTTCCCCTCTATCGGACGCTGGTCAGACCGCAGTTGGAATACTGCATGCAGTTTTGGGCGCCACACTTTAAGAGGGATGTGGATAACCTGGAGAGGGTCCAGAGGAGGGTCACTTGTATAGGTAAGGGCTTGCAGGCCAAGCCCTACGAGGAGAGACTAGGGCACCTGGACCTCTTTAGCCTCCGCAAGAGAAGGTTGAGAGGCGACCATGTGACCGCCTATAAATTCATCATGGGGGTGCAGAGGGGAATTGGTGAGGCTCTACTCACCAAGGTGCCCCTGGGGGTCACAAGAAATAATGGCTATAAGCTAGCAGAGAGCAGATTTAGACTGGACATTAGGAAGAACTTCTTCACGGTTGGAGTGGCCAAAATCTGGAATGGGCTCCCAAGGGAGGTGGTGCTCTCCCCTACCCTGGGGGTCTTTAAGAGGAGGCTGGGGTCATCTGAACCAAGCACTTTCCTGCCTATGCAGGGGGTCAGACTCGATGATCTATTGAGGTCCCTTCTGGCCCTAACACCTATGAATCTATGGTTGATTTTTTTTTTTTAATTTTTTTTTTTTTCCCTTGTTCGAGTCTCAAACCAAAATAAAACCCAGAGTCACTTTCTATGCAACCTGCTGTTAAAAGATCTTTGTGGTGGTTCTAAATTGTGCTTTATAATGACAGCTACTGGAGAGAAGACAGATTTATGGCTGTGGCACTGGATCTGTAACACAGGATAATACCCAACCTTGGTGTGCCTGAGTTTGGTTAGATTCTAAGAAGTTTGGGGCAGGCACTGGTTTTTATGCGTTTGTGCAATGCCCAGCACAATAAGACCCTACTATCATTTGGAGCTGTTTATCACTTTTACTGGTATTACTATATTGGTAGACTCTACAGACAGAATATGCCTTGAATTTTACCAAGGTAGCGAAGAGATTTTTTTCTACATCTTTGCAGTAACCAAAGCCTCATATTCTCCAAATTTCCTGGTAACTTCAAGTCAAACACTAACACTGTTTTAAATTTTGGGCAGTGTCTTACTGCATGCGTCTACCCTGCCAAGTACAACAGGATCCTGACCTCATTAAGGCCTCTAGATACTATTAAAATATAACTGTTAGTAACAGGAGTTTCCCACATGGCATTCTCCAGTAGATAGGATAGAGTACCAATATAGCCCATAGGAAATGGGCAAGGCTGATGCTTCCACCTTAGCAGACTGAAAGAATAACAGGTAGTCTAACTGTCTCTGGCAGGTGGTAGCAGTTGTTGTCTTCCAGCTTATGGTTTTAAACCCCCTTAATTTTATGTCCTATTTATTTTTTATGATGGTGATCTTACTTACTGCCTTATGCAGTTCAGGCTGATGCATGGTTCCATAGTTACGAAAGAAATTAAACTTCATCTACCATGTTCCTCTATCTTGGTACAAACTGATAATGTCCGTGCTATAACGACTGAAGATACCTTTCTTTTCCTTCACAGCTAAACTCCCACCTGGCCCCTTGATTGCTCTGTTTCTGACTCCCCTAATTTGTTAATGCCTAATAAATTCTGAATTAGGCTTCATCAAAGTAAGTCTTTTGTCTGAAGCCAATGTTTCTTAGCATCACCTGGTTCTTATTCTTGCATGCATGGTGGATTTCATTGGGAGGATCTGTTTGTCAGTATACCAGCAAATCATTAGAAGGGTGACAAGAACGCAGTAATTCTTCCTAGGCAATTATGTATGAAAGGTTGTTAGTGTCAGTATAGGAAGTTAAGTGCCTTAATTCTAACGTGGAATTGGAACCATAATGACTTGCACTCCCACAAAACAGAAAGCACTTCTTTCAGCATTTAAAATGACCCAAAATATCTTCTTTTTTTTTTAAGTACAAATTTTTTTGCAGACAATTTTCATTAAAAAATAGATTTGTGAGTCACTCTTCTTTGTATAAAATATAATTACTGCAATATTGGCTTCAGAAAAGGGACATTTGTGACTTTGCTGCTAACCCCAGCTTTTGCTTTATCTGTTTTAAATTAGTTAAGTTAAATAACATCTCAGTTCCAAAGGGCTAATTATGTTTCTGTTTGTTTGCCTTGTGCAGTAAATGTTTTCTATATGTAAATCCATCTAGTGTTTGTGGAGGGGAGAAGGATCACCCCAAATGAGCACTGTTTAATTATTAAAAGTATATATACAGTTCCTGTGGGGGTGAAATGTATTACTGAATTCAGTCATTTTACTAACTTGCAGCTGAATGATGTTGGAAAAAGAAACTGTCAGACATCTTGCATATGACAGGTAATGAACATAATTTGCATCTACTGAAAATGAATTCCTTGATGCACTTATTGTAATTAATTGGTTTTAACTTGCTTAAAGGGCAAATACTTGTATTGGTCAATTCCTTGTTATAGATAAAGGGGAATTTTTTTACTTTGTTTTTATTTTTTAGATGTGGGTGGGGAGAGTTTTCCTAGGCACAGTATTTAACAGTGATGTAATAAGGACTGCTTAAGAGCAAGGCAGATGTAGGAAGATGTTAAAGGGGAGTATGTATGTATGTATGTACCTGTACAAGTGTGTATGCAGTATTTTTGCTTGTTTCAAAGGTATAGGCAGAGACTTCTAAATGACTTGTCATTTTGAGGGCATCAATTATTTGAGTCCCCAGAATGAGGTACACTTAGGACACCTATTTTTTTTTTTCAGAAGGGAGGTACTCAGCGTTTGCTATGATTGGGTCCTGTTAGACTGGCAAAAATTCAGCTGGTGGAAACCAGTGGCACCTGAAGTGGCTAGTCACTTTTTATAAATCTCAGCTGCATTTCTTTGTGATTGACAGCCTTGTGACAGCCATAAATGCACTCAATAGGAAATGGTAGCAGCCCCGGCCTGTATTGTAGCTCTAATGAGCCTTCTCGTTCCATAGTTATGGAGATGACCCTCTTCTATGGATTCTTTGGATAGATCACTTAAACGGGAGCTGATTCTGTTTTTCCCACATGGAAGACTTCTGCTTTCCTTTTTTAGTTGCTGAACTTACGCCTGCGTTGGCCTCTTGGCCAGATTGGATAGGGAATGTTTCAGATAGAAAAACTTCAGTTCCACCCTTTTGTTGTGTCCTACTTGCACAAAACTGGGATCTGCTTTTTGACGATTCCAAGTGAGGAAAGGCATGCATTTTGGATGGGTGTGGATTCAGATTTTTATATAAAAATGCAGTCCGAATCTGTGTGTATTTCAAAGAAGAGAATTCTGTGTAATATTCATTGAGAGAGAAAATAATTGGACATGGCTTTTTATTTATTTATGTATTTATTATTTGTTTTTAAATCGGAGATCTGGATTTTAAACCAAGATCATACCAGAACAAAAGAAAAGGAAACCTGATAGAAATGAAGACTCTATTTATCAACAAACCAGGAAGTAGAATTGTCAGTGATCAAGAATTAATTTTCAAAGCACTAACCAAAGAAAGCATATTAATAATAGCCAGTGAAGGAGGCAATGCAGCACTTATACTTTAGACAGTTCAAAACCATTTGAAATTTGGGGAAAGTTGGCACCTGAAGTCTGTAGCTCCTCCCATCTCTGCTTTGTGGTGTATATAAACACACATGCTGTCACAGCTTTAAACTTGTTCCTATCTGCCGTCCTCGTCCCAAGTGGATATAATGCAAGAAGACAGGAGACCTGTAATGATAGAGTTTTGAAAATACAAACAGGATTCAGTTCAATACATGGCACAAATGGGGAAGAAAATTCTGCATGTTTGCATAAAGCTGACCCAGTTGGCAATTCAGTGACAAAGGCATACCTGTATATTTGAAATGATAGATTTAGGTTCTGAACTGCTTATGATTAGATTAAGACAGTGTAATGAACTTTAATGGTGCATGAAAAGCTATTGCTGGATTTCCAGTAATATGTACTTTTCTGCTTTTACTTATCTACTGTGTGGATAATCTTTATGGTTGTATAACTGCTTATAGACAGAGACCTCAAGTGTTTTTAGAGACTTGAATGAGTTCAGGCTCCCAGCATGCTTATGAGGAGAAGTATCTCCCCCCCCCTCCCCCACTTTTTTTTTTTTTTTTCAGGTTCAGTTTTAACTAGTTTTTCACACAGGACATGTGGACAGAGCAAGAAACAGAGCTCATACCTGCAGCATCCCAGTCCTAGGCCTTATCTACAAGATAGTGACATCACAGCTAAGAGAATTGGAGTCATTTACTGCAGATTCCATCTGCAGGGCCAGCAGAAAGGTTGTGTTTGCAGGACAGCTAGTGTCCATTTTTAAAGCAAAATGCATAATGTAGCTTATTAATAACAATTTATAGTTGAGTTCTTTGTTACCTGACTTCATAGATTTCATAGACATTAGGGCTGGAAGGGACCTCGGAAGATCATTGAGTCCAGCCCCCCGCCCAAAGGGCAGGAAGTCAGCTGGGGTCATAGGATCCCAGCAAGATAAGCATCCAGTTTCATCTTGAAGGTGTTCAATGAAGGCGCTTGAACCACCTCCGGTGGCAGGCTGTTCCAGACCTTGGGGGCTCGGACAGTAAAGAAATTCTTCCTTATGTCCAGCCTGAAACGATCTTGAAGTAGTTTGTGACCATTCGACCTAGTCGTCATCCCTTGGGGCGCTCTGGTGAACAAACGTTCCCCCAGTTGCTGGTGGTCACCCCTGATAAACTTGTAGATGGCCATCAGATCACCCCTGAGCCTGCGCTTTTTCAGGCTAAAGAGCCCCAGGGCTCTCAGCCTGTCATCGTAGGGTCTGCTTCCCTGACCTCTGATCATGCGCGTGGCTCTTCTCTGGACTCTCTCAAGCTTCTCCACATCCTTTTTGAATTGTGGAGCCCAAAACTGGACACAGTACTCCAGCTGCGGCCTCACTAAGGCCGAGTACAGGGGGAGAATGATGTCCCGGGACTTGCTTGAGAAGCATCTATGGATGCAAGCCAGCGTTTTGGTAGCTTTACTAGCCGCCACATTGCATTGCAGGCTCATGTTCATCAATTCCACAAGCTGCTCAGTCCAAAGGTAGCACAATACTGGAACAAAATCATAGTGAACATTGTTTTCTTTGTTCAGACTAGTTGGACCCCTTGTCCTAGTTGAATCATGCATTCCTTGTGTACCCCAAACTCCTCTTATCTTTGAATAGGAGTTTCAGGTGGGTATGATGTGAGGTCAGCCTGGTGTGGTATCAGATGATCACTGATGTCAACGGACAGTGACGGTGATACCTCTGAAGAATACTTTGAGAGTAGATGGGGAACTTCTAAAGAATCTAACGTCATGACGTGTTGCATCAAGCTTTATTGTGGGTAGCTCTTGTGTGTTAGAGGCCTTCTGTAGCTTTCAGTATGTGTTTTACTGACCACTTATACCACTTATATTGTGAAGATAAGCTTGTTTTGATGGAAAGCTATTGTTATATATGACACCAGTAAGAACATGTGTGATATGTGTATTTTAAAAAAATATTCAGTTGTTGTCATTATTTCTTAATTTTTGTGTGTGAATTTAATGCTTGAGAGAGGATAGCTACTCTTTTACCTGGAGATGGAAATCCTCTGATTAACCACAGGACAGGTATTGAGGGAGCCCCATGTTCTTCATGTTGGTTTGTTTTATTCCTGCCCTGAAAAGATTACTTCCATCTGTTCAGTCGTTGGACTTCAGTGAGATGGTTTATGAGGAGTCTGTAAGGGCTATAGCTTACTGGGTGGCCATGGCTTTGGTGTGAACGTCCCAGCCCTCATGACCAAATTTCCTTTTTTATGTATATGTCACAACCCAAGGGTGTGATTTTTGTTTTGTGAGTGCTTCGGCACTGCTAAATTGTTCCCGCTAAATTGCAGCTTCTTTGCACGGTGGAGTTTTCTGCTGCAGAGGAAGACCCCGGTACAAAAGAATTCCCGCCACCAGTAGCTTTCTTTGCAGGGTGCATTTCTTTGTTGCAGCACAGAAATGCACCTTGCAAGGAGTTCCCGCCATTCGTATTCAAATTTGTGCCCCACCATTGGCTAGTTCTAAATTATTCACACGTGGCGGCTAACGATTGGGCTTTTCGTCCGAAGGCAACAGGGGACTGACCAGCCTCTAGCCTCTCCCCGTCGCTGAGCGCAATCCTCGACGTATCCCTCTTCCCTGCACGCACAAGTTCCATGGAGCCTAGCAAACTTCGTGTGAGTCTATTCAGAGCTCTTTTCTTCGAGTACTTTCTTCGGTTGGCGTGACGGGCTCGCGGTTTAGAGCCTCCAACCGGATGGGCTAGAAGAGTGTTCACGGGAAGGAACTCTAGTCTGCCTCTCTTCTTTTCTATCTGTAACTGCAACTCAAGCAAGTTTTCCTGCCTGCACCGCGACCATCTTCGGTGTAAGTAAATAATCTTAAATCAACCATTAAGCGTCCATGACTAAGACTAGCGTGTCGCCTGTTTTCTCCGACCCAGCGCGCCCGGGCTGCTGGCCACAGCCCGCGCGGCGCGAAAAAGGGCCCGGATCGCTCCCGGCTCGCACAGTATAAAGTAGATTGAAGGGGTTAGGATGGTGAGGGTTTCATAGCACCTGATGTGGTCATGTGTGGCAACACTTGCTTGTGTCTTCTATAGCTCTTCCCTGGGAGTTGGATGGAGAACTTTTTATTCTCTGCAGCTTTATTATATGAGTCACTGAAATAGCCTTTAAAAAATAAACTTTGAGAAACTACTGCTTGCATTTCTGATAATGACCTAAGATAAATATTGAGATGAAAGATTCAATATTATCCAGTCCTTCCAACTCATTCCTCCTCGTACTCTGTTTTGAGAAGGGCTGTTTCATAAGAAAGTAGAATAGATTTTTCTCAAGCATAAAATGCATTTCTAGAACTTTGCTTACTGTACCCTTCCTAAGAAACTTGAGCACAACTTTCCAAACAAAAACACAGGAGTGGGGTTACAGCAGTGATTCACAGTCAGGGTGCTGCAGCACCTTGGTGTGCCGCTAGATCCTTTGAAGGGTTTTGGGATGTGAGAGGAGATAAGCAGGTAAGTGCAGGCTGAGGCTCGTCTCTGCCTATCTGATATCCCACCCCCACTGCCTGGTCTTTATGTAAGGAAGTAAGCACTGCAGTATATTAATTGGGTATTGAAATTGGGTGCCACTCAATTCGCAGAAGTTATGAAGCGGTGCTGCGAGTCCAGTGAGAGGTGTTTCAAGTGCAACCAGGGGGTGTTGTGAACTCAGAAAGGTTGAGACCCACTGGATTACAGTTTTCCAAGTAGCTTTTCAATAAAAGTGGGTAATATTCTGGGAAGGCTTTCATGTAGATAATTATCAATGTGTTGGCATTCAAATAGTAGTAGGCACTATAAAGATTTTCTTTCTCTTACCTTCAGGGACGACTGCTCTGTAGCATTGTCTGGTTTCCCATGTATTTGGTAGATCCTGAATTCTGTCTAAAAAAGCTTATGTCTCTCTCATTCAGTTAGTTAGTCTGTAAAGTACACCTCTATGCTGCCTTCTGCTTAGCTCTGTTGAAGGAGACTGAGAGCATAGTATAACTGCTTAACATCTCTGGGCTTTTGTCTGAAATGAGTGGAATTACACTAATAATGAATTTAGCACCATGTTTTGATTATATTTTGTTCAGGTTCTTACATTATGTAGATGGTAGGAGGATAGTTTGTCTGAAAAGAGAAGATATTCACTGTGTTAAGGGCAAGCAAAATCAAAAGAAGCACAGTTTGAAGTACCAGCAGTATTCAAGTCTTATTATCAGAACTTTCTCTGGGCTTTTTTTGCTTTGTTTTGTTTTCTTGTATGACAGGATTAAAACTCCTGGGCCCAACAATATGAGAATTATGGTACATGATGTGCTGCAGAGCTGAATACCATGTGCCTGTCTATTATTACCCTAAGGAAACTGTCTCTTTGTGTGAAACAACATTAAAGCAGTTTGCTTTCTCTGTAAGGAGGTTCCAAACTTATGTTTTCCATTTGATCTTGATAAATAAAATAAAATGACATGATACATTGACACAAGCCACTTTCTCTGTACTGCTGCTTGAACACTGCGTACTGCTAGTTTTCTGGCTTGAAAAAAACTTTTCTGAAATATTGTTTGCAGCAAAGAACTGAACTCTAGCTGTCAAACTTGAGAACTTGGCAAGGCAAGAGATGCTAGCACAGTTGTACAGAGTATTTTGGAGCGTTGCTTCCTTGTTGAGTTGGAAAGGCTCTTCCTTGACAGTGTAGCACTTAATATGGCCCATATTGGGCCCCTACACGTGCCGCTATGGCGCCATTGTTACTGCACCATCATTTAGTACAGTGGCTCCCAACCTTTTTTTTGCTGCAACTGTAAATCCGGGTCACGACCCCTGGCGCTGACTTGCTCATGCCTGGTGGCACCAGCAGAGCCTCGGCTGGGCCAAGATCTTGGGGGGGCAGCAGCAGCAAGAGCCCCGTGCACCATGCGCCATGGGAGCCCCACAGGCAGGAGGGGAGGAGCGAGGGGTAGACCCCCCGCAACCCTGAATTGGGTTGCACCCCGAGGTTGGGAGCCACTGATTTAGTACTTACTTCTGGAAGTACTAAATAATGGCGCAGTAATGGCCCGTACTGTGCTGTGCGTGCTGTGCACGGTTATTTTTAGCTGCTATGTCGCCATAGTAATGTGCTATACTGAGGGAGTGCGTTGCTACAACGACGTAGCTGCAGCGTTACTGTTTTTGCCCACAGATGCTATGTTGCTGTAGCTTGTTGCTATAGAGACATAGCATTGCATGTACATGCGCCCGCTATGTAGTGAAAGATCTTGATAATTCAAGAAAATGGTTATTTATCTGGGATTACCCTACATGAAAAGCTTATTTTGGGTAGGAAGTAAGCCAGAATAACATGTTCTTGTGGTTGAAGATGATGATTTAAAGCCTGATCTAAAAAGACAAATCAAAGTATTTCTAATGACTTCAGTGGGATTTGGATCATGTCTGTGGGGCCACAGCTTTATCATGCTGCTTTTCGTGAGGTGTCCAGTTTTCATTTTAAAAAAACCCCCAAAACAAACCCAAAACACACAAAGGTGGTGACAAACCTGTTATTCTTAACAAACTCTCAGGCCGGCTGAGTAATGACAACTCCTTTTTTATTTTTTTATTTGTTTTTCCTTCCCCAAAAGAAAGCCTGCTCGTCTGCCTTTCAAACTCTCCAGTCAGCTAGCAATTCCACAAGACATTTTCCCAGTGATTTATTATGGCAGGAGCTACAAAGTAATCCTTGGTAAATAGATTTATACATGTGACACTGCAGTGAATGGGAACTTTATACTTGGCTATTCCATTGCTGTTTATTACCATATGATGTTTCATTGAATGAAATTATATGACTGCTTTGACTCTTCAAGGGCTAGAAAGGATTCAAGTCATTCCTATCATCTGCTTAACAGAGCATCACAAAGAGGGAATGTTTTAATGTGGCTGTCTGGTTTGCTGTCAGTCCCCATTCTCCATCCTGAGGAAGTTTGACTATAAAAAGTGGAGCTTTTTCTTTTGGCTTTAGTTAATGTGGTCGTTCTATTATACCAGACCTGGTTTTGAAGCCAAATTTAGACTTCCTTCCCCTAAAGAGAACTTCTGTTGTAGAAATGACCTAGTAGACTTACAGGTTCTTAGGTATCCTGATTGTGGGCGAGACATAGACCCCCTGTTCTGTGTCGTCCTCAGCTGGCCTAAACCACTTTACAAAACAGACCTCGGCTGGAGTCATTTTACCATAGTCAAAGGAGCTAGGCAACTTGTCACCAGCTGAGAATCTGTCCCTTTTCATTGGGACAAATCCTGTTCCTGTGAATGATTGTTAATTGGGGTAAAAACAGTCATTTAAAATTTCATTTGTCTTCTTTTAAAACTAGGAAAAGATCAATCAGGTTCTGAAGCTTCTTCTAAAACAATCTGCCACCATGTTCCGAGTTGTATCTATATTTTGGGTAAAATTGGCTCTGTACAAAGTCCATGGCAAAGCTCCTGTAGACTTCAGCCAGGCCAGGATTTCAGTCTTCATTCATAGAAAGTTCCACACCTCACTCTTGGGGAGGTTGCATATTGCATCTTTAATTTCTACATGGCTTTTCTAAATGATGACCTCTTTTGTGCAAGGTCAAGCCCCATATTCCTGCAGTGTGTGCTCTGAAACCTCATTCATAAACATCTCTCTGAACATCAACCTTTGTCCTGTGTCCATGGATGCGAGAGAATCACAAACAATGGCAATGCTGAAACAAAAGTGGTGATTGTTCAGGGATCGCTGAGGCGGGAGGTCAGCTAGACCCATCAGCCTGTTGCAGGCTGGGCCCCATTGTCCCAGTAATTGGATTTCTGCTGATGGCGCTGGGAATGTGAGTGAGAAGGCAGACCTGATGTGGAGGGAAGGGGAATGCTTGCCAAGTGCAATAAACAAAAACAACACAGAAAACCCCCAGTTATTGGGCGAAACGAATGACTAGAATCCATGGTGTTTGCTGCGGACAGCATGTGAATGTCAGAATGAGCCCTAATTGAGTAGAAAGGCACCAGATTGCAACTTTATTAACACTTAAATGCAGAGATAATGGTAGGCACTGACACTTATTGCTGGATCTTGAAGATATGAATTCCACTGCTGGACTCTGAAGGGCTGGGATGTTCATGCAAATAAAATGGCTCACTCATTTGTAGGCCAATTTGTTCATGTAGTTCAATTACTGTGCTAGTGTTCCCCATGACCCAACTGTAGGTCAAGCTTGACTGGCTTTTCTGTAAGGGTTTATGACTTGCACAGTATGTGAAGTTGCTTGTCCAGCCTGCACAAGGGCTGATCGCTGTTGAATCGCATGTGAGCAGGAGTGAGTAGCATGGAATGCAGGTGAGACATTAGACCTCCCATGCCATTTTACATAGTGGAGCTAATAGATATGGGAAGAACAAACTCCCCAGAGGCTCTTGGAGTTATTCCTTACTTTCCCCACCCTCTGCCATTGGAGCTGAGGAAATTC
>NW_005843106.1:232490-244724 GCF_000455745.1 Alligator sinensis | reverse complement strand
CTTTCCCTTTCTGCCACTTTGGGGGAGGTCTACACTAATATTTATGGTTAGCCTAAGTCCTGAGTATTTCCCAATCCGAGCCATGTGATCCATTCTTCCCTCTTGTATTATCCCTTACAGCTTGCACCATGTCTGTCCCAGTGGTGTACCTGCAAAATGGCTCTGTTTTCACTAATCTGGAGCATGGGCAAGGATATCTAAAAGGGGAGACTAATGGTCACAAGGATGAGAAACAAACCTAGCAAAAAGGTGTAGGCTGTGGTGTCCCCTGCACATTAAGTATTCTGGATAGGGATCTGTGTCAGGCTGTACCTCTGCCATCCCTAATGCTGCCAGCAGAAAAGAAGGAGTGTGATGAAGAACTGCAAATGTGGACCTCACTCTAGCTCAAAGGAAAGTTTTTAATGCGAGGCATAGGCTAGTCCACAGCTGGTCAGTCTAGTGACCTGCTCCCTGGGAAGTTCTGGTCCAGCTAGTGCTGAGAGAGTAATCTGCCAGCAGGTGCCAGTGGCCAAAGCAGTCTACTACCTGAATTGTGCATATGTCTCTGGCCATATCTTAATAAGCATAGGGAAATATTTGGCAGGCTTGCTCTATTGCAGGTGTCAGCAACCTTTGAGCAGCAGCAGGCCAAATTAAAGAAGCTTAGTCTAAGGCAGCTGCTGCTGGTGACCTTGCAGCTGCTGGTTTGCCCTGCTGCCATGTGCTGCTAGATGACACCTTGTGCCACTGAATAGCCCTGGCACCATATGTTGCCACCGTCCCTGCTCTGTGGGCTGGATACAGTTCCCTTACAGGCTGGATCTGGCCCATGGACTGTAGACTGTCAACTTCTATTCAGTTATCAGTCTCTGCTCCCTTCCTTATCCTTGTGGGCAGCACTCGCTTTCCCTGTACAGCCACCTAGACAGAGCTGAGACTAAACTAAGGTGGTCACAGGAAATGACTTGCTAATGGCTGTACAGTACCTCTTCACTTGAAAGATGAAAGCAGGCTGACTCTGACACAGATGTGCATGCACAGGCACTTAGTCCTATCTAAGGGAATCTGTTGTGGAAGTGACCCACTTTCGCCTCCATAAAACAGCGTTGGCAGAGTTACTGCATCCCGTCATCCCTTGCCCATGGTGCTCCAGGCAATTTCTGCTTCTTTGGTGTTCTCTTTTCAGTCCAATTAGTTATACTTTGGCTACAGATCTGCATGTGTATCAGAGCACCTGCCTGTGAGGTGGAACAGGGAGAAGAGCCTTAGACAGGGACAGTGCGCACCCCCATCAGGAAATACCTAGTTGGTGGTCAGGAAGCTCCACAAGTTTTCTCTCCAAGATTCCTCTATGTTTGTACATCAGGGTTTGTCCTCTCTCCACAATGAAGAAGACAAGGTTTTGGTTCCTGGCCCTTGGATTTCATAAGACCCATCCAGAACTTGAAAATATATCTGCCAGAACAGAGTTAGTTCTGAGCTCCCTAAGGACTATTCCTACACCCAGGCAGAAGGGGTCCCTTGGGCTGGCTCTGTTGGTGTGTTAACTTGGAGGTTAACTTTTCTGTGTCTGTAATTCATTCCTCCTCCCTTTCCATGATTTGCTCCACAGATTTGGGAACCCTCTGTCTAGTTGTCCCTTCCCATGTGGGGAGGCTTGGCAGCAGCTGATTCCTTTCTAAGAGCTAGAATAAAGCAGAATCTGATTATGAGGTTTCCAAGCCCCTGAGCAAAGCTCAGGCTAAATCTGGCTTCAGGTCAAATTCAGTGGTGGTGTAAATGATGCAAGCTGCACATTCAGTGCAAATGGCAACAATATGGCTTGCATTGATTTGTCATGTCCTTTCATCGAATTATAGTAAAATAGGGCTGGGAGGGATTTCACCATCTAGTCCAGCCCCAATTCTTCGGATGTGTCAAGTGGGTGGGTGTGATTTCACCACTTCCATGTTCCATGAGTTGGAGATTTGAATTCAGGCTTTTTAGGGGAATTGACTTAGAGTCAGCTCACACTTTTTTGCTTTTGCCCTGAGAGAGATTGGCGATAGCACAGAATAAATGTAAGTAGGGATGTCTTGCATCTTATTTGTTCTGTTATACACTGAGGTAGATAATGAATGTAAATCACTCATTTTCCTCCAGAATTTATGCCTTTTTCCACTTGCCTGTGTCTGCTAATGAGCCTGTAGCAGATATGGGTATATTTGCTCCACAGCTTCATCACTGCAGAAGGAGACCTGTACACTCCTATTGGAGTTTTAATATTTTTTCAAAGCAAAAGAGAGCCCAACTCTCACGAGACTCGCATGGTACAAACATTCAACATCCTATGCTGCCTTCTGACTCAGGTTGGTAAGATGAAGATGTCATCCTGGCATCCTCCCAAGGCCTTGGACCACCCACCATGTTCAAGTTCCTTGGCTCTAAAGGTAACAAAAAGAAGCTGGTGCTTGAAACCACCCGTAGACATCTTTGAAATAACATCCTTCTCCCCAAAACAGCCCCACAGATCAGAGGAACACACCTGGCAGTTTCAGGTGTTTGTTCTCTGCTTGCTTACCTGTCTTTAAAGATGGGAGGGCACAGTGCTTGATTGTAACCTTCCTATGCTGCCCTTGAAGTTTTTCAGACCTGTCTGAACTGCTGTCTTGCAATGATTAGTATCTTTGAAACAAACCACTGGAAAGGCATCTGGCAAACTCTTCTTTCTGGAAGTGGATCTCTGGATAGTATGTGCTTACTTTAAGAAAAATCAACATGCACCCAGAGGTTTCCCTGACATCTCTCTAAATTTGTTCCCTTTAGTTCCTAGGCCTAGTGTAGGAAAAACAGAAACTGGTGAGTATTTGAAGTTAGTGGGACTAGTTTGTCTGAAGACCTCTGTCCATACCCAGTTTATTTCAGGACTGGGGCTGAAGTAAGATCAGAATGAGACCCCATATATCTATAAAATGCCAGTTTAAATGTGCGCTAAAGTGAGCATATAACTTGATATCAATCCAGGGATGGAAAAATAATTCTATTTCTTTGCTGATATTGTTAGCTGTGACCTTTTCGGATCCTAGCGCGTGACAATTTTTAATAAAGATTTTAGAAAAAAGAAGTCGGCTCTTCTAAGAGACTGCAGACAATGTTAAAATAATACATAGGGTGAATGCCAAGAATAGTAGGGGGGAGGTTTCTCTGTGAATTAAGATTTTGTTCACCCTCTAGTTGCATGTACCTTGGATACTACTACAGTGTAAAGGGGAGCATGTATGTTGGTTAGGGGAGGGGGATTCTAACCTAAGCTGAATTAAATCTCAGGTTGAAAAGTCACCTAGAATGCTTTGGATTCTTCACAATGTGACATGAGCAAGTCAGCTTTGAAACCAACTTGGTAGAGGGTGCAATAGGTCAAGAGATGTCTGTACCTTGAAATATTAGAATGGATGATTCCTGAGCACAACTCGGGCTTTATTTTGTTGGTTTAGATTACAGCAGCATACTTAATAACTGAATTAAAGTAAAAAATAAAAATCAAGTAAAAAATGCAGGGCAAAAGAGAGACATTGGAACCTTTCCTGATCTCCTTAGGCGTCACTGTCATCTCTGAAGAGAGATGTTATTGTCAGTTCTTAGAACAGTTGGGGCTAGATGTCTTCAGACTAGACATAGCCACAAATACTGTCTACAAGTGGCTGAAGTAAGTTACCCCTTTATTTGCTATATACAGTTATGTCTGATGATGATGATGGTCTTTGGAACTTTTATAGCACTTTGTCCAAACAAACTAAACTCCAAATAGTTTAACAAAGCAGATGTCGACATACGTGCTTTCATATGTACGCTTGTATTGTACCCAGCCATTGCTGTAATGCACATCTTGGGTGGAGTGTGATACAATATCAGTGCCGGCAACATTACTGTATATTAGAGCTGTGTGAAATTTCGCCGGCTGTTTCATTTCAACACTGTTTGAACTCATTTCGAGCTCAAAACAGTGAAATCGAAACTAAACGAAGGGCATTGAAATAGCCTTGAAACAAAACGAGGCTAGTTGAAACCTTTTTGAAGCAGCCAGCTGGTGGGAGACAGGGGAGAGCCAGGGCTGCACTCCCAACGGCTCCGCAGCCTCGTGGCTCAGCCAGGCTGGGAATGCAGCCCTGGCTCTCCCTGCCTCCCGTGGCCGGGCTGCAGGAAGCCGATTGCAGTACAGGGGAATAGCCTTGAAACAAAACGAGGCTAGTTGAAACCTTTTTGAAGCAGCCAGCTGGTGGGAGACAGGGGAGAGCCAGGGCTGCACTCCCAACGGCTCCGCAGCCTCGTGGCTCAGCCAGGCGGGGAATGCAGCCCTGGCTCTCCCTGCCTCCCGTGGCCGGGCTGCAGGAAGCCGATTGCAGTACAGGGGAAGGGAACTGAGCGATCGGGTTCAGTTCCCTTCCCCAGCACCCTGGTCCCAGGCTGCAGCACCCAGCTTCCCTCCCTAATCTGGCAGTCAGATCTGACAGCCCCTGCTGCCCTCTCAAGGTTGCGGGCCCCTGATCTGCCTGCTGGATGAGAGGCTGTTTTGAGCTTCCCCACTATAGCCTATGGGTGAAACGTTGAAACAGTGACTCTGTTTCAACGAAACAGAATAGCAGTTTCGAATCAAAATGAAATTCAAAACAAAATGCTGTTCCATTGAAACCTCGAAATGCAAGTCAAAACGGAACGGTGCCATTTCGCACAGCCTTATACTGGTAACAATGTTTTCAGAAATAAAATGAAGACTAGTCCATCTGTCTGGAAAGAGAAAATGCATATGTGGGTTAATGCAAATATGAGTTGAGATTTACTTAATGCAACAGGACTAACTACTGTGGCAAAAAGCTGTACAGGTTGTATAATGACTGCAGGTGTCCTACCGTATGTCATGTGCATTTACATCGTTATGATGACAAATGGGCAGGATCTTGGACTCTTAATTCCCAAAGGATAAAACTTTGAGCAGTTCAAGTGCTCTGGAGTGTTATTCAAGTTGATGTGAACCACTAAGGAAAGTGCCCCCACCTGAATCGTGCTGTACTAGAAGCTTGGGGTTTTTTGTTTATTTGTTCGAGTTTGTTTGTTTTTTGTTTTGACCTCTCCCATTTACTAGCTCACATCTGATGACCTTGTGGGGCATGCTTCAAAAGCCATTTGTTTGTTAGCATTTCAGGGGAAGGATGTTCCTCAGTGGTTTGTTTTGTTTGTTAGGGTCAGGGGCCATCCAGGAGATTGTTTGGTTTTGTTTTGTTTTTTTTTCATTTTATATCCTTACATTGCTGAGGTTAGTTGTTACCTGAATTTAGTTATTTAAAGATGCTGTGCAGCAGAGGTTAGTTTATTTGCATGTTAGCTTTAGTGTAACTACTTTAAGCTTAAATTTTGGTAAGGGCACTCAAATTTTTACACAGGTGTCCTTCTGTTTATATTTTTAAAAAACCCCAAACCAACTACTAAGCAGATCTGACTCCACTTTCAGACCAGCATATTCCAGGGTTGTAACTCCACCAGATAAATAGAACAAATCTAAAGAGATACCATGAAAACTCCTCCATAACTAATTGTACAGCTAATACATAAATCAAGGCTAGCTCTTGCATTTATCTTTCTGGCATTCCATTGTAGATTTGAGGATTACTTACACGCTGCTAAAACATCAGCTTCCTATTAATTTTTACCTTCAGTCACAGATGTATTATTTTAAGTGTAAAATAAAACATTATTTTTCAGATATTAAGTGCATTTACATTTTTATGAAAAGTAGCATCCTGCTGTCTGAACTGTTAGAAAAGGATTGCTGTTTATCTTATCAAGAAAACTTCTTACCCTTCGTATGGGTTGCATCTAAAAGTGGACCCTTCTTTCTGAACATTTAAAGCTTATAGGACATAAGAATCCCTCAGAGAGATCCCCTTAAGCAATGAAAACAAGAGCTAAGAAATACCAGGCACATTCTTGTAAAGAAGTAGACCACCTAGAAGATGGGGCACCTGAGCTCTTAGGTCAGCAGTATATTTTGAGAAGGTGGATTACCAGTGACAGAACTACAATTTACATTCCCACGCCAAGGTGGACCTGTGGGTGCCATCACTTATGCTGTACTGTGAACCAAAAGCCTGCTGTAATTACACCTTACACCTGTGAGTAAGGCACTCTGCTATCGCTTTTCTACCAAAATTTAGATTGTAACCTTAAACCATGGGAAAGTCTTTCTTTCTAAAGAGTATTGTTATTCAGTTGGAACTTTCCCTCCTCCTTTTCCTCCTCCTTTATTGCATAAGCACTCTATTAAAAAGCAGACAATATGATTTCCCAGGTACCAGTAGAAGAAGGGAGTTGGTAAGAGTGGTGGGTTTGAGTGGCATTGGATAATTTTCTAATAGTTCACTCTGTGGGTGTGTTCCTCAGATACGTAAAGATGAAAATTCTCTGTGGTTCAAACTAACCAAGGTTCTAGATAGTAATTATTGTAAACTACTAAATGACACTGAACTTATGGCAAGAAAGGTATTTTCTTTTTTTCCAAAAAATCTGTTTCTGTCACTAAATAAAATTCCATGCATTTGGAAATGCAGTCCAAATAGCTGAATTAATTTCAATGGAGATGTCATTTGCAATAAAGGATTCTGAAGAATCTGATGTTCTGACAGGTATTACTGGCACATAGGGAAAATCTGCTCCAACTTCTTTAACTACAGCTCTGGCTTAATAAAGAAAATAAAATGATGCCATATCTCTCTCTGCTATCCAAGCTCTCATAGGAGCAATATAGATTCATTATTCTGAGGTGCTTGTACTTGCATTTGAATGATACCGCATTTCTAAGTACTCAGGGAAGCTGGCAACATAGACCAAAGAGGAAGACCTTGATAGTCTGAGCATTCATTGATTTAAATGAGCAACATTTACCCTGCTGCATTAAAAGATACAGCTACAAAGGCACATTTTGTTTTCTTCCAAGATAAGTCCTGTATGTTTAAGTGGTCTACATGAAAGCATAGAAAACCACATCTGTCATTGGTGGAGTTAGGATGCAAACTGCCTGGCCACAGGTGCTTTTTATGGATGGTATAAACATGATTTCCTGCCCAGAAGGTAGGCATGATGATTGATGTTGTGAAGCAACTGTTGAGATTAGTGGAATATCTGTTTGAAGTATTCTGCCTTTTTTAGAGTCCATAGAAACTGTTTACCAAACACATCCTAGTTCCAGTAAAAATAAGGAAATTCCACTAGGAGTCTGGTGTGTGATGAGCCCTTGGTTCATAGTTATGTTAAAAAGGAGCTTAGACCACTCTAAACAAGAGCCAGAATTGCACAGAAGGGTATGTAGAGAATCTGACCCAGAGGGTCAAAAGCCAAAAGGTCAGCAGTGGTCCAGTGCTTTTGAGCTTGTGCCCATAGTCGAGGGCTCTGGTCACCTTGCTGCAACAACTTCTGATCTGTTTATTCAGTTGCTATTTTAATTAATACTGTGATGGTGGTAGTCCCACTCCTGAAATACGGTTCCATTAAAAACAAATTATAGTATGTGGTACTACTTGTTCTCAAAGGGCCAGAGTCTGCTTCTTGTTCACAGACTGAGGAGTTCTCACTGTGGGAGAAGTGTTGTTGGTTTGGATACAAGACTTATGCCCCATCATTCCAATGTAAAATTTTTTTTAAAAAGTTGTTGCATTACAAATGCATGGTAAATGAATACTTCTAGGTGAAAGTAAATCCTTGCATATGAGGGAATCTCTCTGCCTAATGATGAGGAAAACAGTAAATTAATGTGCCTTTAAATGTGTTGGGCCTGGTTTTAAAACACGAACTTGTGTGCTTTTTGTGCCTGACTGACTTTACAGTTCCTCCTGCTGGAAACATAAATGGTCAGTTAGGCATGAATATACTCAACTTGCATGAAATTATGATAACTCTGAGTTGATACCCTGTGCAATTATACATGTGGGTCTGAAAGCCAGTGGCCTGATTTTTTTTTTTTTTTTTTTTTTTCAAAGGTGTGGAGCCACCTGCATATCAAATTGGTATTAATAAGCTGTAGAAATATGTGTTGCTTTTGAAAATCAAATCGCAGGATCTATATGATGACACATCCCTATTTGATATTGGTGTCAGGTTTTCAACCAGAACGAGAATTACAGGGAACAATTTGCAGGCAACTCTAATATATTTAATATACTGAAAGTGGAAAGAATAGATAGATAATTATGGAAGTTTTAGTTTTTATTTTTTTTAATTGAGAAGGGGCCTCAATTTCAGTATTTGGGGAAACAGAAAGCAGATCTAAAATTGTGCTAAATATTTGCTGTGTAGCTGCATTAGTTATTTTGGTGTTTTCAAGTTTTTATTTATAGTGTAGAGTCATAAGGTTGGAAGATACCTTGAAAACTATCTAGTCTAACTATGCCTTTCTAAAACAGCCTCTCCGAAATCTGTATTCGATATTCATTGTCTGTGGATAATTCTTATCTTGCGTAGGTAAGTGTGTTAAGTTGTTTTTTTTTCCAAGTGGTATATGAGGTGCATTATGTGTGATACTTGCATCAATAGATATAATAAATGACAGAAAATGGAAAATAATCACTGTGGATGATAAATTCTTTAGAGTGGGAAAGTATAAATATAATACATAGATGTCACGTAGTACAAGCTCTCAAAGCTAAGTATAAGAGTGAGGTATGATGGAATTTCTCTCCGTTTCTTCACCCATCTTGTTTGTGTAGATCGAGGTTAAACTAATGTAGTGCACGTTTCCCGTATGAAAAGCCATGAATCAGAATAGATAAGGAAATAAATGGTGTCATTCCATTCAAACTCTGCTTATGCACTCAGAAAAGCTGAGTGTTTCTCCTCCTGCAAAATGATCAGCTAAAGAATGATTAACACACTGTATTTAAATAGTCATCATTAGGCTGACAAGCCAAACTGAAATGAATGGCAGTAGTTTGCATCCTATAATGGCTGTGTTGACATGAACTTTTTTCCTTTAAAATTTCCCACTGTTGCTGCCACCAGTTCAATGGCAATGGGAGAGACTGACTGGCTGGGCTTTTGTGTGCGATAGTCCTGTACGAAGCAGGTCTGGCAGGCATGCCAGAGCTACCGGAGTGTTATTCTGTGTAATGCCCCAGCCCTCTCGCCCCCCAGCAGAGCTGACCTGATGATAGCAATGGCAGGAAACTTAAGAGAAGTCTGGTATAGTCTGTATTCTCTTTGAATAAACTATTTTTTCTGGCTGCGTTTTCAAACTCAGGAATATAGAACGCATTGAGTCACATTCTGAAGGTTTTCTTTGCTTTGAGGGATAGAAAATGATTTTTCTTTTTAAAAGGAGGCTTAAATTCTGTAGAAATTGTGGAGCCAACAGGGAATACCTGAGAGGATGTCAGTGCATTGGAAGCTCTGGAATATGAATATAATGTAGCTGCTGCTGATCACAGGAATGTTTCATGGAAGTGCTCTGCTAGAAAAATTTGTCAGAGCAATCATGTGATATAACTTAATCATCAGAACTGTGCAAGTGCCAGCAAAACGTGCAGGCTAGCTCCATTACAGATCAGTGCTCAGCGGGGAGACCTATTTGTAGGACAACTCGGGAAGCAGAATTCGTAGTTGTTAGACCTGCTGGTTCCCTCATCACTTCAAACTGGGTTGAGATCACTTACACTGGTTTGGATTACAGTATTTTTCATGGCCGCTTCTGAAGTGATGACATTGGCATGTAAAGACCAAACAGAAATTTCTTCTCTAGTTCGAAGGATCCAAATGGGAAATCCTAAGTGCATTAAAGAAATGGACAGCTTGACTCTGACTCTACTTGCATCGCTTTTTGATCTGTGCGAGCTTACTGATGTTATGGGAGCTGCTTCTGATCGTGGGCTGGTATAAGTGAGATTGGAATTGTGTCTGAAAGCTGTAACTTGACAACCGTCACGTGGCTCCTTTGTGCCAGTAACTGATCCTGTTTACTTGGCAGAGAGCTCTTATGAAGTTGTTGCTGTCATGTGCCAACAGACCTTTTTTTTTTTTCCCCCTCCACCTGAACATAAATTAGCAGGAAAAGTCCTTTTCTGAATGCATTTAAAGTCTGCCCTGGTCACACCCTACTTAAATAGCACGTGTTGCTACATCCTGGAGGGTTGGCAAGGGAGGGCTGTTTACTGTTCCTGACAGGCGCCTTGCCAGGGAAGAGAGAGGACCAAGGCGCATGAGCCTTTGTATCAATATTTTCACGCTGTCTTCTCATATGTGGACCAAACTGATGGGCTTTTTGGGTAATGCAGTATGGGATGGTGTTCGTGTTTTAATCTTTCCTCACACCTCATACTGCTGGTGCTGTTTTTCAGGCTTAAATATTCTTTGAACTTTTCAGCTGCTCAGGCTGGGGCTGCCTCTGATTAGTGCATGGCTGCATTTTTGGAAGAGCCATCCTACAGTTTGATTATTCATTAAACGCTTTAGATCAGGGGTGCTCAGCCCCTGATGCTGTCACCTGGCCTGCGGGGGTTCTCTGTGGATGGCCCTGCGTGCTTGTTCAGGCACACAAGGGAAGCATGGGGCCTGACCTCAGGACATGGGCCTGCGCAGGGGCAACACAGGGCCCCAGAGGCCAATTCCAGTTTGCAGGGTCCAGTTTGGCCTGCAGACAAGCCCCATACCCCTTATCTGACCCATGGGGTAAAAAGGTTGAGTATGGCTGTTTTAAATGATTAAAGCCCTAATTTTGGGGCACTAAGGTACAGGTATCTTCACATCTGCTCTGTGGTGGGAGGGGCAGTGCCTTAATTAGAGCAGCTGTCATGAGCTGCTCTGATTAAAGTGTTTGCTGTGTCACCTGTATTAAGCATCCCCACACTTCAGAATGGCAGCAGGGGCACTTTTACTAAGCTCATTTGATGAGTTTTAATTAAAGTGCCCCTACCACCATTTTGAAGTGTTGGGATTCTGAATACATGCGATTACAGATGCTGCTGAAGCATACTAGGTAGCATGCCCCTGCAGACTCTATTAATTGAGTCTATGCTGATGCATGCTAATTAGCATTCATTGAAGCAGGCATCCGGCATGTGTATATGTATTAGGCTCTGCCTAGTTCTTAAATCAGGGGTGGACAATTATTTTGGGCGGAGGGCTGCTTTCCAGGTTTTGGCAAGCTGTTTAGGGCCACGTGGGTAGCTCCACCCCCTGACAGGTGCCCCCTCCCCCTACTGGTTGCCATCTTGGGACTGGAAGTCCCACCCCCTAACCCCCTGACCTTTGCCACTAGAAGTCCCTCCTCTTGTCCCTGAGAGTACTCCTTTCAGCAAGGGGTTTTGCCAGCTCAGAACCTGAAAAATACCAAATGATATTCTAAAAGTCGAACATTTACAACATTGATTAATTTGATTTCAAAAAATATTTTTGTCCTGATTTACATGTGTTTGTGTAGTGCACATAGAGGTCATTGCACAATAACTTAACATGAAGTCTTACTCTTATATTGTGGGGGCATGGGGGGTGGGTATAGGTTTGTGGGGGAGGGTGTGGGTGTTGTGGGGGGGCGGTAGGGGGTGGGGAGCATGTGGGTCTGTGTGGATATGTGGGTTGTGGGTAGAAGGTGGCTGGGGTGTGTGAGGGGGTGTGGGGGTTTGTGTAGGGCAGTGCGAGGGGGGGCTGGGGGTGTATGTGTATTGTGGGGTCTGTGGTGTAGAACTCGCCCTATGAATTCTCTCTGTCTTTGTCTCTGTCTCTGTCTCTCCCTCCTGTGCCAGGGTACCAACGCAGGCCCCGTGCCCCCTCAGTCCAGTGATGCAGCTGGGGGCCATATGGTGCTGGGGCAGGCAGAGGATTCTGGCTGGGGATGGGGTAGGGGGAGTGCCAGCTCCTCCTGGGTCCTACTGCCCCTGGCTCCTGTCATCTGACAGGCAGCCAGGAGCAGATAAATATTTATTTTCTGAATTTTTTAGGGGCCCCAGAGGCCGGATGGAATGGCCTGATGGGCCCAAGATTTGGCCCGCGGGTCAGATTTTTCCACCCCATCTTAAAGCCTAGAAATAAGAACTGAAAACTGTCTCTTGGGTTCTAGGCTCCATCCCATACTGCTAAAATCCCATGGTTGTGGGTGGATTATAAGAACTGAAATCAGTGTTTCTGATCCTTTTCCACAGCCCAGCCAGTTGCAGCTGGAGAAAAAGGTTTCAGGACCCCACTCCCATTTAACCATCAAGAAAAGGGTGAGGGGGTTGTGATTGTGACCCTGCTGAA
>NW_005843106.1:196494-232479 GCF_000455745.1 Alligator sinensis | reverse complement strand
TGCATTGTGATACATTGACAGAGGCATACTGACAGATTACCTGCCGGGCCAAGGTTATCCCTATTTATAATTTTTGCTGACTTAATCTACTGATGGAAATCTTCTGAGCATTTTGGAATTTCTTCTGCTTTGTTCTTTTTCCTGTTCACTTGATGGCTGGACTGTGCCATAAATATGAAGCAAAAACAGCACAATACAGTTTTAAGCAACAATATATTTGTTAGCTTCTCAAGTCAGTCACTGTATCTTACTCTGTTTGGTGTAGCACTGATCCTACTGACAGCAGTCAGTAACTAACAGCAAACCCAAGTAATGCAGATGGAGAAGATTAAATTGTCAGTGCTTGCAAGTAGTACAGTCCTCTCGGATATGTCAGTCCTAGTATTAAACCCAATCATGAGTTCTCCAGCTTGGTCAAAATCTAACAAAAATGAATGCTGACGGTCTTGCTTGCATGTGTTGCACTTGCCATATCCTGCTTTTGGAAGTGGAGGTCAGTGTATTTTTGGGGGGTTTCAGAGAACTCTATTTTTTATGGCTCATACAAACGAGTTGTAAAATGCACGCTCTCTGCCCTGAGCTCCATTGGGTGCAGACATTTAACTCTTTGTTTGCCAGCCAGAGTGAAAAGATTCTGTGTTCCTTTTGAAATGGAAATTTGAGAGGCAGGCAGGACTGAAATAGCTAGCAGGGTATGAATAAATTACAGCAGAACAAGAGGACTTCAACACCAGAGAGGTTTGTAGATATATGGCAGGGCCAGTGTATTGTTATTGTCTATTGTTGTTTTGTTGTCCTGAGGCTGCTGTGTCACATGGATCCTGTGTTCCCCGTACCGTTATACCAGCCTGTTCTGTGCTGACTGCACGTTCTTCACAAGCCTTGCTAGCAAAACTGGCTCAAACTTGCTGTTGCTGCTAATCTTCTTACAGATGATAAAATTATAATTGTGCACAATCTGCTGCTTATTGTGGGGAAACACTGGGGTAGTTGGTTTATTATCCTTGTTAAATAAGCACCTGATCACACTGTGGAAACGGATATAATTAAGCAGCACAACTGATTCATTAAGTTTTGCCCTTTTGGGTGGTTTCTTTTTGCATTTTAAGGTTTGCTTCTTCCTTTATTTGGCTGAAAAGAGGGAAGGCTGAAAAATATTGGACTATACATTGGATAATGCAAACGCTTCTTTTTTTTGTCAGTTAAAATATTAGATCATTATAATGATTCGCAGCTGAAACGTCAGAGCTGTTTAGGAAGAGAAGGTAGAAAGTGTGGAGAGAGAAGAACAATAATAGGGCTTAATCTCTTCTCTTGTCATACTAATTGTGAACATTGGGAGCACCGCAAATGAGACATCTCTAAGGTCTGCTCTGTTCATAGGCATTGTACCAGTATAGCTATTTTCATTATGGATATGAGGCCAATGATCAAGAATCCTGGTTTCCTCTGTTTAAAAACCACAAATTCTCTGATTTAAAACCCCCAAAATCCGCTTTTTTCCATGATTCAAATGAAACGCTGCTATATATAGGTATCAGTTAAACCCAATGTTTTACTGATATATTTACAATTTTAAATTAATTTTTAGAAGCCTTCCAGTGCCTCAATCTCTATAATAAAATAAATTATAAATACCTATAAATGTTGGTATTTGATTTTGCAATCCCTGATAATGATACAGTTACTCTGGTAGAACTCCTAGCTGGGATGTGGTTATACTGGTATACTTTGCCGCCTTATACTAGATAGAACTATGTTGTATAGCCTGTGGTGGGATTCAACCCAAGATCCTTGTCTTTGATAGACTTGACTTCAGTTGCTCCAAAATATTATGTTTACAGCACCCCTCGGAGGGTAGCCAGTGAGGACAAGTAACTTGAATGCAAACCTTTATTAGAATGACAAGAGACAAATATTGTAACAATGGATTGGAAGGAAAAAGGGAAATAAGGTATAATGAGCAATGCTTGTTTGATTGTCTACGCATGCCCGTGGAATAGACACTCCAGTGAATACTCTCTCCCCTACTTCAGACTTCTAAGGCCATCGAACATATGCTTTTTTAACCATATTTGCATATGCATAAGCTATGCACTTTTCTCCACTAATTTCAAGGTACAGACATCTACTAGCTTCTTTACTTAAAGCCACACGTATTAATCCATCAGCTTTATTGTCATGAAAAGCTTTATTGTTGTGCTATGAAAAGCACATTAAAATATACTTGAAATTGCAATGGCTAATGTTTTTATTTCTCATCAGATTCCCAGTGTTAAGAAATATACCTCTTCTCTGACTGTGTGCAGTTGTTAGCTAATCTTTTGACTAAGACTTCAGTACTGGTCAGCTACTCAAGCTTACTAGGCCCAAGCCAGGCCTCTTCATGTCAGGCTCTCCATATACATATAGTATTGTGCATTACAGCATTCATATTTCTTGTAGAGGCTGGCCATCATTGTTGTAACTGCATCCATACTGGGAAGGTCTTGTATATCTCTTTCTATATTGGTACAGTTGAAGTGGTATGAGCTTTAATTGAAGCTGGTGAATGTAACTACAGTGGCAAATGGCTCCTCTCAGTGGAGTAGGGGAAAGTGTTGCTTGTTGTGTAAGGGGAGAGGGACTGGCATCCTTCTTGTGTATTTTTTAAAATTAAAGCTGATTATCTCATGCCAGCGATTATTGTTTTTCATAATGATTCTCTGAAAATTACAGCTTGTGCTTCAAAATGGAATTAGAGATTTCTGGGGAAAAGGTTGCCCATGGCATGGGGCCTGAACCCGCAGCCTTTGCTTGGGCATAACTTCTAGTGACTTCGAGACATACTGCCCCTGCAGTTTCACATGACATTGCCAGGAGTTATGTCCGAGGAGGGACTTGCAGGAGCAACCTGCCTGAGAGTCGGTGGGAGTGTTATGCCTGGCTAAAAGTGGAAGGGTTGTGTCATATAACTCTTACTATGCAAGTAAGGATTTTGAGTAAGAACCAAGTAAGCTCCATAACAAGAGCAGTAAGGAATCTGTTGCCTCTTAATAAAATAAGATTTAATTTTGCTTCAAATGAACTTGCTAACAGTGCATTTTGGAAAGTTCAGCACAACAAATCATTTTCTGAAGCCTCTTAGCCTTTTCAAAGTTGCAAGTAGATTTAACGTTGTTTGTTCTGACTGATTGTCAAAAAGGTAGGGAGGGAGGGATGGAGTTGGGGACTGAGGCAGCACTCAGATGTGCACAATTCTTCTGTAATACTGTAGTGCAGGGGTGGGCAATTATTTTGGGTGGAGGGCCACTTACTGAGTTTTGGCAAGCCATTGAGGGCTACATGACAGGCAGCCAGGGGCAGGTAACTATTAATTTTCTAAATTTTTTAGGGGCTCCGTGGGCTGGATAGAATGGCCTGGCGGGCCACATCTGGCTCGCAGGCAGCATTTTGCCCACCCCTGGGTTAGACAGGGTAAACAATGACTGCCCAGCTAACTTAGCTCACCCACATGCAAACCTTACACTTACAGAAATGCAAACTCGGGTAGCAAATTTAATAGTGATTAATTACTGCACAGTAACACACATGTAGATGCAATCTGGCAGCAGATTTGCTGGTGGCTCTGCCCTGCCATTAGGATCCAGTCTGAGGCCAGCCCCAGGCCTGGAAGGGACCCTCCTGGCCCAGGACTGGGCTGTGTCTGGGCTGTGCCCTTAGCTGCACGCTATAAAAGCTTGCAGTCATTTTGTGCCCTGGGGCACATCCCACAGGCAGCCTGAGGTTAGCGCAGGCCCTGTGTGCCCACCCCGGGCTAGCCACTGCCCTGCTGTCAGTGCCTGCCTAGAGCTCTGTGCTGCAGCGTGGCCCTGCTCAGCCTTGCAGCTGCCAAGGCACTGCTGTCTGGCCATCAGTGTAGACGGTTCTTCCTGCAGGTTGCTGTAGCCCTTGCCAGCCTGTCAGCACCCCAGGGCTGCCTGTAACTGGCATCTGGCAGCAGGGCCAGCAGTACTGGCCTGTGCAGACCCCAGCAGCCTTCCCTGCACCTGCAGCTGCTGCAGGGCATAGCCGGTGCTGCCCAGCTGCCACTCCCTTGTTGTGTCCCTGCACTGACACTGCTGGCAGCTGCCCAGAGCTGGCAATAGAGGTCCAGAGAGCAATAGGGGCCCAGACAGCCAGTGCAGGACTTGGCAGCATGGTCTCATCCTCACCGTCCAGACCCACCCCAGTGTGCGTGCACACCCGTGCTGTCCACCAAGGGCCCCAACTTGAACCAAGAGAAGGTTGGTGACTTCATGGCTCTCTGTGGCAATGCAGAGATGCAGAACTAGTTCGAGTGGGGTGAGCACTCCAACACCCATTTTTATGAGGCCTTGTAGGGTGGGATGCAGGAGCACAGGCCTTGATCAAGATCAAGGCCTTGCAGGCACAACAAGTGGCTGTGATGAACCACAATCATGGGTCCAGTCATGGCTGAAAGACCATTCCCTTTATGCAGCAGCTGACCCGTATTTTGGCACCCTTGGACCCAGGCCACAGCTATGCAGTTTACACCAGCACGGGCAGCCTGCCTGAGCTCCTGCTGTGTCCTGACCCTTCCAGTGACACGTCACCAGAGGACAGACCCGTGGGCATTCAGAGTTCCACCTTGCCCAGCTCCCCAGCTGCTTAAACCACTAGCAGCTCAGGGATCCCTAGCCAGCATCTGCCTCTGGAGCCTCATAGCCCCAGACCTAGCCACAAGGAACGGCCAGCCATGACACCACTGGCTGTCAGCAGCACCAGCTCCTTCCCAGGGGCCACCTCTGGCTGGGTGCCTGCATGCTGTGCACCGTGGGCTGAGGACACCGGGTGCAGCTGGACACCATCACCAATGGGGAGGACCACGCTGAGTCACCAGCTTCGCCAGCCCTAAACACATGGTAAGCCCTGCACTAGGGGGAGGGCCCGTCCTGCCCCTTCTCCCTGCCTGTCCTGTCCGCACTCCCCCGCCCCAGGTTCTCCCACACAACACCTAGAGAAGCAGGACACAGTTCAAGACTTTACTGAGCAGCCTGTGTCCCCGCAGCCTGGTGGGCATGCACCTCTCACACCCTGAGGAAGGCATTGATGCTGGCAGTGATGTCTTCCTCAGCAATAGGTGGCAGGGACATGTAGCGCTGCCACAGGTAGCTTTCCAGGTGGCGACAGAGATTGCAGGGCAGCCTGGGCTTGCCCCCTGCCTTGTTGCTGCTTGCAGTCCAGTACCAGGTGCCTGGGTTCACCCAGGGCACCTGGAGGGTCATCAGCAGAAGGGTGTAGTGCAGGGGCAGGCAATTATTTCCGGTGGAGGGCTGCTTACTGAGTTTTGGCAAGCCATTGAGAGCCTCGTGACAGGCAGCCAGGGGCAGATAACTATTAATTTTCTAAACTTTTTAGGGGCCCCGTGGGCCAGATAAATGGCCTGACAAGGCTGCATTTTGCCCACCCCTGCTGTAGTGAGACTACCTGTGAAGACTAGCATTAGTATTGGGATCAGGCCCTTCTATAGAATCTGAGCTGCCTTGGGATTGGAATGAATTTGAAATGTCTAAAGAAATGCATCTTCAAACCTTAATTGGAAATTTTGCAGTGTCAAAGCCTGGGCATATCAGAGCCATTGTGTGAGAGCAAAATTGCGGTATATTGATTCATTATTCATCTGCAACATTTTTTAGCTATAGTGCTGCTTCTGTTCCATGCGGGGAACTGTGACGTGTAGCTGCTGCAGAACCTACAAGCCCCCTGCTCTTCTCTCTCTCGCTCTCTCTTTTTTTTTTTTAAGTATGGTATCTCTTATGAGAAAATCTCATTGCTTTCTCTCAAGGGCAGCATTCAAAGCACATTTTCCTTCCTTAAGATCCAGAAGAACAAGGTTTTATTCTTATCTGTGAGAGTTTTCCAAGGTGTTTTTTTTTTTTTAAGTTCAGTACTGTTTTTAAACTGTTGTTTAATATTTGTTTCTTAAATACATTGAGGATGTATTAGAACAGTGATTCTTAACCAGGGTGCCACAGCATCTTGGGGTTCCTTCAGACTTTTTTGAAGGTGCCACAAAGTACCAAGAAATGTTATCATGGTTAGGTGTTACAAACATGATTCACAAAATAAACCCAGAGATTTCAAATAGGAATCCATAGTGTTAAAAATGTTCTGACATGGTGTGGTGTTTGAGTCCTTCGCAACAGAAGAATTGCTTTATTATTTGTCCATAATTGAAAAACAAGTGAAAACTGAGAGCAGGTATTTTGAGGGATGCCTTGGGTCTATCGAGGTTGAGAACTTCTGTGCTAGTAAGGCAGGCTAGTGTGGCCATCTGAGACTCTTGAGACCAGCGTGACTAATTGGTACAATATCACTTGTCTTTGCTGTTACCTTGTCTGCTTCATCCCTCCTCATTTGTTGGTTTGCTCACCTCTTGCATCTAAACCCAGTCTAAATTCCTAGGAAAAGGACGGTGTACCAGAGGATCCATACCATGGGGCTGTTGCTCCTGGTCCTTGGGTGCTGTTACACAACATAAATGACCATTGGGTATAAAGAGCACGTACTGGGGAACATGCTGCCAGTCGCAGAGTACTTACACTAGAAAGGCTTAATCCTGTATCAGGGTTTTATGCAAGAGATTGGGACTCTGAACAGGTAGAGGAGTGCAAGGTAGTAGATTGCAGTGCAAAAGCAGAGGCTTGTTCGGGGCAGGTGGTGGTGGTGGTTAATATATCAGTAACGTGCCTTTACAACATGATATTAACCACATTTTACAGCCTTTAGCACAGACATATTTTTGTGCCTTAACACCTTGTTGGGGAGACTAAGGATGAAAGCATCTGCACAGCTGTTCTGTCTCAGAAAATTTGGTATACAAAGATTTCTGGGGGGTGTGCCCACACCTTGTTTTTTATGACCTTATATGAATGATGGTGCCTGACAAGGAGGTGGTTTTTTTAATATTCTCAAAGCTGTCTGCCTTTTGGCTGACTGGGTTTTGGTGGGGGGTTGTTTGCTTTTGTTGCTTTTCAAGTGGCAAGAGATAGTTTGAACTTTAATTAAAGGTTTGTTTATTTATTTTGATCGAGTGAGCCCAGCTGGCTCAATGCAGAAGTCAAGCTCTGAGATCTGGGAATGGATTTAGGGTGCCAGAGCTATGTAGATTGAGACCCTGGAAAGGAAGTAAGATCTCATCCTCGTACGAGGCCTTCTTAGATTTTTGACTTGAACAGGCTGTTCCCAGCACAAGCAGGTAAATGCAAAAGCATTGCAAATCATAAGGCTGGATGGGACTTCAAAGGTTGTCTAGTCCAGTAGCACAAATGCAGGGCATGCCATTCTCATGCTATTGCAGACAAGGTAAATGAGAATGATGGAGTCTTGTCTCATCTCCCTAATCCTAAACCATACTGCTACAGTGGATGAGATCAATGATCTTCCAGTGTTATAAGCCAGAAAGAAATTGTTATTCCTCACTAGAGAAAGGGATAAATAGTGCATTTTTCCTACCTTTTTCTGAGGGGTGAAGAGCACAGCTCTATTCCGCCCCTTACGTGCAGACAAGGTGTGGGAACATTGTCTGTTTGAACAGAACTGTGAAAGCAGCACATAAGTGCCTCCATGCTACAGACTCCAGCTTCTCATGCTTTTTCCTCTGTTTACTGTGAATTCCTGCCCCATTTCCCTTCTGCGGCTCTGTCCCTTCTCAGTTTGACATCTAAGATGGAAAGGCTGGTAGATGCAACAACGCTGCAACTTCATGGGGGGTGCAGCAGGTGATGTGGTTTTTAAGCCCATGCTAAATGGAGACTAACCCACTGAGTACAAGCTACCCTGGATTTGTCTACATGAGACGTTCATTGTGCATTTGACTAATTAACTGTGAAGTGTAAACATCTGTCTACATGTGTGTGTCTCTCTATTAGGGAAGATGAAACTAATAAATTCTGTAGCAGGGTAATACTTGTAAGTATAAGTTTTTTTTTCATGCACAGCAGTGCACGTGTAGACACCAACCTGGGTGGCTGGGGTATGAGGGTGCTTCATTGCGGGGGGCTGCCTGCTGGCTAACTCTGCACTTAAGCATCCTTGTGCCCCAGTCAGCCCTTCTGCAGTACATTGAGTCTGGTCGGAGCAGCCGTGGGCTGGCAGGTGGACCCCCGAGCTCCCTACCAGCAGGGGCTGCTCTGACCTGGCTCAATGTACTGCAGTCTGGGAGCATGTGTAGGCATGATACACTCTTGAGCTTATTGCTGCATGCTAGTAGGCACATGAAGATGTGCCAAATGTTCAGGAAGTTGCTGCTTAGCAGTTGACAGGGTACAGTCCCATTACCTTTACCACTGGGTAAACTGATTTGTATTTATACTCCTGTGGACTAGAGGTAACAATGAATCAATATTAGTTGGTTGGTCACAGCAGGCAAGCTGCCTTATCTTTGTCTGTCTTCTTGTTGGCATTCTTATTGTTGGAAGTACAGTCAGTAACACTGTATTTCCATAGTTTTCTATGGCCCCTTTTGTTTCACTGTTCTTCTAAAGCAGTATAACTGGTCCTGTATCCTTGCCCATCCAAGTATTAGATTTTATTGACCCTTTGAGGCAAAACAAATGCTGTCTAATCACTTAAAACTTCAGTTGTGCAGAAGTATGTCATGAGCATTTAGTATCTTGCAGAACTGAGCTCCTAAATCAATAGTACCACTACTTTTATGTAGGTCTTGTTAAAGAAAGTGAAAAAAATCTTTAAATCTCTCAAGGCTATCCTTTAGTAGCCAAGTTGGTAAGACTAGTGTAAGTCCATCTTATCAGAGAAAATCCTCTCTGTTCACACTGCTTGAATATATCCTTGCTAAGATGCACTTTGAGCTTTGAAGCCAGCTTATCTCAGGTATGATGAACCAATGCTTGTGCAAGTCAATGGCTGTCTTGTTGACTTCAGTGGATATAGCTGGATCACATCTGTTAGCTTCTTTTAACATATCTGACTTTTCCCTAGGATGCATTCTCATAGCAAAGCTATGTTTACTTTCTTTGTTGTTCCTGAGGTTTGATTTCCATGCTGAAATGTATCTTTAAAATTTGCAGTGAACTATGAATAGTTTTATTGAATCCTGAGAAGAAGTTTTGGGGTTGTTTTTATTTACTTATTTATTTCCTTTTTAATGCTGTTTTGGTTTCATTTAAGTACTGAAGTGGAAGGATAAATGTGGCTTGTTGAGAACAAAGGTCAGATGGTGAAGAGGAAGGAATGGTGTTGCTGTCCCCAAACCCTAGTGCCTGAATTGCTGAAGATTCTTACTAATACTTATTGCTTGCAGCAATTAGCAATATGAATTAATATCAGTAAGCCACAGAGTCTCTGCTACCAATTTGGGGCATTCTCGGTTGTCATAACTATTGCTTCAGTCTGCAGAATCAGCAGGCTGGGCTGCATTTACATTTGAGAGGCTTGTTCGATTCACAACACATGAATAGAACATGAGTTTCTTTTTTAAAATAAGAGTCGCATACTCTGTAGCAGAAAAGTAGCAGAAACTAAGGGGCTGCTACAGGAGTGGTGGTATGTGGGTAGCAGCTTTGAGGGACCTCTGGTTATGGAACTTTACTAACACTATTGGGAGCTTCAGTGAGATTATTTGCAGTGGTAGAAATATTTTTTTTCTTCTGTTACTGACTCTAAAGCACACAATTTGGCAAAATGCCCTTTTTGAAAGTTTTGGTGGGAAAAATATTGATTTAATGGCACTGTATGTTACATGAAACAGACTCCAAATGCATTCATTAGGATCCTGAACCAAATGGTCACGCAAATCCTGAGATCCATGCACCGGCATTTTCATATTTAATGTTGACACATTAAAATTCATCAGTTTGCTGCCAGAGTTGTCTTCATTAATTTAACTAGCACCACAACATTCCTGAGATGCATCATTACATCTCATCATGTAAATAAACTATGATGATTAGGGGTGAACCACCAGCCTCAGAGAACTAATATTGCTGACAAATGGCCTACAATTTAAAAGACCTACAATAAGCTGCCAGAATGCGTCTTTCGATCTCCCGTTGTTAAAACTGCAAAGACTCTTATTAATCTTCATAGCACCTAATTTCTTTAGGACCTTTTTATGCAGATTTTAGCTGGAGGCTTGTTTACATTTGTTGAATGTTACAATGCGTATTATGTGTTTGAATACCCAATACAGAATCCTGTGGTAACATAACAATTAAGGCGAAGGTTATTAAATGTGGTGGATTGGCATGGTGCCTAAGCTCCAGGAACATGTTTTTCAGTATAAACGTGAACAGAGCAGACAATTATCATCCCTTGGCAGGAAGAACCTAGTCTTTCTCCAGTGCATTGAATCTGAGGGTTATGTTGAAGTAAATATAGCAATTAAATACTGGTACCCTGTGTGCTAGTGCACAAAAAGATTTTTCTTTCTTTCAGTCTGTGATCTAGATAATAGCTGTCGAGCTGGGCTTATGCTCCAGATTTGTGGTCAGTCTTTACTGCTTAGGCATTAATTTCAGACTTCACTGAAGCCGGTACAATGTATGAGGATGAAAGCAGGGAAAATGGGTCCAAGGAGTCAGTAAGTCCCCCAAAGCATGGGAAGCTGCAGCTAAGGCTCATCTCCATGCTGTGTGTGTTGAGATGTATGGGTATCATTCTCATTACCTCTCTCTAGTTGTGAATAGGTCATTTCTCTTTTGAACTTCATGATCAGTTTGGAGAATTCAGTGCATTGGAGTGGCTTTTGTGGTGTCTTGACATAACTGCATTGTCATTTTTTGTTTCCTCAAAATCATTTGAAAATCATAAATAATTAAAGTTGTGGTTGTGTAGATACCATCAAAGGCTGATACTTTGGCAAAGTAATGATTGAATTGACCTTCAAGGGGTTGTATGGCTTTCAGTGCAATTTATAATCTCTGGTCATTCATAAGTGTTATCCATACATTGTTACTGGCTTGATTTTTCTCTGAGGAATCCTGAGTGAATGTGAAATGTAGTCAGCTATTCTTTGTTGTTGGTAGGCATTCTGTGCATACACTGTACAGAGGAAACTCCCATATGTATGCGAGTTAGGACAAGAGCTGGGAGGGGCTATTACTTGATTAAAAATTTTTAAAAGTTAGTCTTGACTTCTGGAAAATGTTTACACATGCCCCATACAGGTCACCTAAGTTAAGCGTTAGTCTGGACATCTTGTGCCCGAGGACCAGCCTGTTGAGGAAAGACCAGTGAGTTCAGTATCTGCAGTGAATTATTTGAGTTTCTAGAAAGCTTCCTAAGTTACCTCTTTAAAATCTTGACACATTGCTCTAGATTTATATATCCTTTCTCTACTCCCAGGTATTCAGCTAAGTACAAAAGAGGCACACACTAACAGTCAAGGCTTCTCTGAGATCTGTGAAGTGTTATTTTTACCACAGCCTGTAAAAGTGTGGCCAGAGCCTTTTTGGCTGAAGGGCGTTGGGTGCTGCCTAAGAAAGATGCTAGTATGATCTTAGCTGTGGAGCATTTATGGGCATGGTGGGACACTTGCATCAGTCCTAAGACACTATCTAACTAATGTTATCTCTGAGACTTGGATCCGTAGAAGTTTTTAAGGCTGGAACAGGCCATTATGTTTGTCCATAATGACCTCCTGTGTCAATAGGTCTAAGGACCTCTACTACTTATTTCTGCATACAGCCCCCAGAGCTGCTGTTTGGGGTAGAGCGCGTCTTTTAGAAAGCTTCCTTTCTAAAAATGTTGGTTCCAGAGCTGGGCACTTTGTTCCTGTCATGGTCTCATTGTTCCAATATACTCAGGGAAAGTCACTTCTTACTTAATATGTATGTACAAGTCCTCTAACTACTTTGGAATTTATCAGCATTAACTCTCCATTGAATTCCACAAAGCAAGTCCAGAAGATCATTTCAGTTGGTTATATGCAAGCAACACTGAAAATACTGGAGATAAAACAAGAATCAGGAAATTCCAATCACAGTCATAGAGCAATATGAAGTCTAAGGGAATCATTAATTGTTTGACACATTTAAAGAAACTTGAGGGAAGTGGCTAAGCGTGATTAGCTCTTCACAGTGTCCCTGTAGTGTAGTCGGTGGCCTATTAATGGAGAAATTGAGCAGTGAAGTCATTTGTCCAAAGTCATGGAGCAAGTCAGTGCTCAAGCAGGGAGAGGAGCTTGGAGATCCTGGCAAAGTAACAGCTGAATTGGTTTCTACAGTCCTATGCACTGAGCCCTGGATGACGTTCCTCTCTCTGTCACCACTAGTCGTTAAACACAGCTGCAGTGTTTGCTCCTTTGGTAGGTGGGCCACAAGCCAAAGTCTAGAATTGTGAAAGTTTTCAGTGCCGCAGGCAAACCTGCTGATGGTATTGTAAGAGAAGGGTAGGTTATTATTGTAGTGTTTGAGGCAATCATCCTAACTTCCCACCTCTTCTGTCCTAGCAACAATTGTAAAGGTTGGAGCATAATTATCTGTGTGTAATGGACTTGAATTTTCTACCAGAGCTCATTTTTGCTGGACAGTCTTAAATCAAAAATCAGCCTCTTCATTGCTATAGAGGAACAAATTCTTGCTGTTGAGCAGCAACAGGTTTTATGATATGTGAGTGACCAAACCACCCATGTATGGATAATAACTTTTGGACTTTTTGTAGATAATCTTTGGGGGCTTTTATTTCCTCCCTCTTCCCCCTTCTTGCCCCCTTATTTCTCATAATTGCTAAGATTTCAGATTTAGAGCACCTCTCTCCCAACTCTTGCCATTTACGCTCACTAGGAAGTGCTGGCACAAGCACAGTAAAGTGCCATCCACTTATTGCTGTAGGATTAAACAGCAAAGTGATTTGGGGTGCCAGTTACTAGGGTAGGGTATCTCACCTAGCTTTCAATCATGGCTCTGCTGGTATACACCATGATGTTTATGGCCTTGCAGATAAATTGGATTAAAAGAGTTGAAGAGCTTATCTCAGATTGTCATGAGAGGGGAGAGAAGTGACGGGGTAGTCTAGATGTTTGTTGAGGAAGGTGGCTAAATGTCCTTTTTCCTCTCACCTTGAACTTCTCTTATCTTGAAAACCTAAATTAAGCAGTGAGCAAAAACAAAGCATAGAGGTTTGGAAAAGATTAGTTCTAGCTGGCTGACTTCAGAAGGAAGGATAATTTTTTAAAATAACAGAATTATTCCTTTGAGACTGAACTGGTCGAGGACAATTGTTCCCTCCCCCAAAAAACTATAAGCCTTGACCTCCTTTAATCTTAAGCACAACCTGCTGGGGGAATGAGAAACAGGCATGATGTGTTGTATTATATTGTATTTACTTATTCGTATTGATATTTTGTCAGGAACATGTAACGGGCATTGTGTCGTTGGTGTTAGAACCTCATCAGAGAAGCAGCGACTGCAGCTCTGAATAATCTCTTTCTTCACTCCCTTTCTCTCCTAAGTGTGGATCACATGACACCTTAAAACAGGAAAAATAGCACTGATGAAAACATTATTTTGAGAAAAATTAAAATTGTTGTTCCTCCATTTAGTCTTTCCACTGGATCCTGTTACTGCATAGGGGCCGAATGAAAGATGCAATGCTGTTATAGTGGTGGGAAGAGACGGTTTCATTGTTTGCTTGTTTTTTAGTTGGAGGGTGAGAGGCATTCACATGGTGAACAGTCATAATCCATTAGCATCTGGAATCTAGCCTGGTGCTCTGAGATGCCTTCTTAGAAAATGAAGAAGGAGGGAAAAATATATGGAGGCATCCCACAGCTACCCCAGAGTGGGTGCTTACCCAAGAATTGTGTCCATGAAAAGTACCCTGTGTTGTTTGTAGGAACCTCCAGCCATGGAGACTAAGCAATAGTACAGGTAAGACCTGGATTGATCACATTAACTGTGCAAAGACTACAAACTAAACTATAATGAGGGCTGGCTTTCCATTTAGAAAAAATACCTTTCATTGAATCTCTGTGGAGGAGGTATTTTAGGTATGTAGTTTTGAGGGGCTTTTTTACTCAAATGTTGTAAATCTCCCATGCACCAACTTTAGAAAGCATGACTAAAACTGGGTGAAATAGCCAACCCAGTGATCCTCTAAATACACTATTGGTTACAGTAGCCTTAATCATACTTTATATAATCTGGAGAAAAGATTGGCAAGTCTTGAGAGATGAGACATACCTGTCAAAATAGTATTAAGTGTTGAAGTCTTGTCATCTGAATGAGAAAGATACAGTGTGGAAGAAGATTCTTTATAGTAGGAGTGATAATCTACCACATGGCAGCAGCAGCATGTGTGTGTGTGTGTTGGCATTTGGACATTTTGAGTCTATAATATTCATATACAGTGAATAAAGTGAAGATTTCCCAGCATCCTCGCTGGCACTGAGAAAAAACCCACTTGCTTCATTTGAAAAACATTCTGAATTTGGTAGATTCAGATCTACCAGTACAGATCATTTGCTTTCCAGAAGCAGCATTCTATGCTTTTCATTGGACATTGCTTACAGCATCAGTGGACAGTGCAAGGAGAAAATGTGCTCATTACACATGAACTTAATTGAGAGTGACATGGCTGGGTATTAATATTAGTCTTGCCGCAGGCTTTTCCTTTCCTTTCTGTTTTTATATTTGTGCAAGTAGTTATTGAGCATGTTATCCACTTGCTCAGTTCCACAGCAGTGCTGCCAATAAAAGAATATAGATTTCTCAATCACTAGTGCATGCTCTTGCTCGCTCTCTCACTCTCGCGCTCTTTTTAAAGGTACCATCAAGAGTACGTACCTCTTCTTCAGCTGAGAGGTCAGCCATGAGACTGGCAAATGCAGTAGAACAATTGTTTGTTTCACCCTGAACCCCCTGTTCCCCGTGCTGCTGATGTGACTTTTGATTCCTGAATCCATTTTTAATGTTTCCATTCTTAATGTTTTGTAAATGGCTTATGAAATATAGCTTGGCATTTATTTTGTGGAGAGGGAGGAGGTAAGGGAAATTCCAAAGGTTGATTTTGGGGTTTTCTTTTCTCAAGGACCCCCACCCTAAAGATGCCTGGAAAGAAAAAATGGAACATTCCGTTTTCAGCAGCACTGGCAACAAGATATGCATGCTGGGAAGGCTGGTAAATGCAGCGCTCTGATTGGCTTGGAGGGAAGCAGTGATTCATAAAATTAGTAGGATGGACTCCTTTGTGCCTAGAGCTTTCTTATGTATGCCAGATGAAAGTTGTGGTTTTTTTGGGGTGTGAGGACCCCCCTGTGATCTGTGTGCCATGTTCATAGACCTGAGAGAGAAGAGACTGGCTGATTTTTCAGGGCTAGCATGGATGTGTGTTTAGTGATAATTTGTGATAGTACAGTCCATGCTTCCACACACATTCTTCCCTTGATATTCCTGCTGTTCATAGCCAGGATGAACAATTAGCTGGAACGGTTTGTTTCACAAGTCAGTGCCATCTGTGCAGGGCCTATTGTTTGATGGACAAAAGGATTCAGAGGGGATGGGGGGTTATGTCTTTAAAAATAATGATTAAATTGAAGCCAAGACACTGTCACCTGCTGCTAGCTGAATCCTGGGACATTTGCATTGTTTGCTACTGAAACCACTTAAAGTTTAGCGCTACTTTTTATTGCCTGAAAGTATGCAAGTGTTCTAAAGTGTGACATTTATTTAGGTTCAGACTCATCTAGTAAATCATTCTGCTTCTGCATTGTTTTTTTTTTTTAATCTTATTTTACAGTCTGACAGTTTTATCTCCTGTGTAATTAAACTGAATTATTGAAGGATCTGCAATGAATGACTGTTGTTTTGATACTTAGAAAAGAGTGTTTCTTAACTTGTTTTACAACTTGATAATTTCTTCTTGTTTATTGCAAGGTGCATGAGAACTCTTCTACAAGAATTTGAACATTCAAGTGACCTGGCTTTAATTTTTGTTGACCAGAGCATGTAGGAAACTTTGAGGTGGTGTAGTGACTGTTGTTTTTAAGGTGTCTGCAACCATCAAAAACCTGTGGAAAAACAGTAAAGCTGTGTCCAGGTGAGTGCAGCTGTGCAGTATGCGGTGCCACATACCACATATTCAGCTGTTCTCCATGATGTAAGGTAGCAGCACAGGAGGCTCTCTTGATGCTGGGAGATCTCGGGGTAAAAAAAAAAACAAACCTGTGCAAAAAAAAAAAAAAAAAAAAGCAGTGTAGCACACGCGGGGACCGTGCGTGCCGCCCAAAACTGGAGCCTGGCTGCGCGGAGCCACACTCCGGCTTCTGGCCAAGCTCCAAATGGCAGGATTGCCACTGCTGCAGCCCAGGGAGGACCCCAGGTAAGGCTGCCAGGGGCCAGCCCAGCCTCTACTGCCCCACCCGGGGTAGCTTGTTGTTTGCTAGAGGGAGTGTGGCACAGGTACTCCCTGGGGACAAGTAGCAGTGGCATAAGGTGTGTCACTGCTTCTTGTTCCTGGGGAAACAAATACCAACGCTCGTGTGGATGTGGTGTAAGAGTTTAGTCTGTTTACTGCTACCAAAACACATGACTGATCAGAAGAGTGAATAAGAGAACTTTTTGTAAAGTCCCAGCATTTACAAGTGACTTCAAAAAATACTTAAAACAAAATATACTTAAAATACCATTTTTATAAAAGTAAAAATGCTCACTCTTCCTTATTTGATGGAAGAAACAGCCTGGAACATTTGGAATTTACTATTCTACATATATTCCCATGTTCTGGTGGAAACAGAGTTGAGACTAAATCTGAGAGAGATTTAAGTAGAAATATTGAACCAAAGTGTATCCACAGTTACCCTAGTATAAACCGAGAGAGACTTCGTACTGTTGGCCCTCTTTCATCTCATGGTTTGTGATATTTGGTGCCTTTTTTGGATGTGAGAATTTCAGAGTTTGTATTTTTTTTAAAAGGTTTTAGATTTCATGCTTATAGAAGAGCTGGAAGACATGAGTCATGAAGGCTGAAAAATACCAGAAAGCAAGCAGAAGACTCAATATGTGTGTGTGTGTGTGTGTGTGTGTATATATTTGTATAATAATAATAATTTTAAATCTCATGAGTTTTAAGTCAATCAAGCCTTTCAACCCCCTTTTTTAAAGGTCTGACTCATGTTTACTGAATGCTTGTTGTTTGACAACACTGAATTCCATTGATATCATTGGACTCTGTGCGTGTGTATGTATGTATGTTGTCTTTAAAGATTTACTTGGACAAGGTGCCTGTAAAATCAATGGCCAGAACCAAAAAACCAGCAGTCTTTCTCCCACTTCAGTTCTTGGGTCACTTCAATTCACAGTTTATATCACTTCTTTTATTCCATTCACAGATCAGTCTGAAGTATGGTGTTCAGTACTGAAGTATGATGGGACACTGATCTATGAGTTGGGCAATACAAATAAATTGTGGTTCTTGGGTGCTAGGACATGAGCACAGAAGCTGCTTTGGCATGCTGTATTTACAGCATATTGGAACAGACTTGATAAATCGAGTCTGCTTGAGCATGGCAATTACCGTGCTCCAGCAGCCTCCCGGGTCTCGTGTATCAGTGTCTCCGCACTTTAAAAATGGTGACGGGGCACTTGTTAGATAAGCTTTAGTTCTAGTGCCCCCACTGATGATGTATGAGATGCCGTGGCATTTTAGAGTGGGTCGAGCAGCCACTGTAATTGAAGTGCCACCTCTTCTTCTCCCCAGCCCCCAGGAGCATGGGTAAAAGTGCCCCTTGTGTGTAGGGACTTATAGACAAGGATCTCCTAGGCCTGGACTGAGATCACACTCAATCATTTCACTTGTGACATGCACCTGTTGAACGGGTCTGTTCTTATTAATCAGTAGAACTTGGCATTTGGAGAGCCAGGGTGTTTGCAATGGTGTAAAACATGATTGAATTGGAGAGTAATATAGTTGCTGTCATTCAACATGTTTTTATTGAAGGTTTGGTATGACATATAATATTGTTTAAGCTGTCCTCCAAATCAGTGGTGTTTTGATACAGTGGGTGTATCTACACGTGTCCTTATTGCTCCGTCAGTGAGTACTTCCTGTTGGACATATTAAATGATGGCGCAGTAACAGCCTGTACTGCGCCGTGTGCATGGTGCAGTTATTTTTAGCTGCTGCATTGCTGTAGCGATGCACTATACTGAGGGAGCATGTCGCTATGGTGATGTAGCTTCCATGTGGTGGTTTTTGCCTGCGGATGCAAGGTTGCTGTAACACGTTGCTATGTCACCGTAGCGTCGCATGTAGATGCACCCAGTGTGTGGTACAAGAAAGGTACAGTAAGGATCAAGAAATGTTAGTGTCTACCCAGAATGGAGAAGACGGTGCTTGTTTCTCATACGTCTTAGTTGAAAGGCCCCTGCACGAATCGGCAATCTACCTCGGAAAGAGATGACAAGTTGAATAGACCTGATGATCCTGGAGAGTCAAAGGGTAAAATCCTGGCCTCTCAAGTTAGTGGGAGTTTAGCCATTGACTTTCTGAGCCAAAATTTCACCTGTGGTATTCTGACCCCGAGAGGCTGCATGGCAGTACATGAAGCTGCAAAGAACATGCTGTTTGCCCAGGCTTGCATTAACAGAACTGGATTGCTGGCTGAAGTGACTCCAGCCCAAAAGAATTCAGACATTTGACACTGCACACTTGTGGTTTTTTCTTTTCATTGATAAACATATTGTAACTTCCTTGGCAGCCAGTATTTTGTTATAGCAACAGCAGTTTCCGTGTTCCCAACCAGTTACCATGAGTGAGAAGGTAGAAGAGGCAGGCAAAAGCTTAGAACCAGCTGCTTGCCTATAACTTGTGGTCCATTAGTATGCAGAGGGAAGGCCCAGGACACTGGGTTTTGGGGAGTGTCTTCTTTTTCCTTTTTGGGGAGGGTGATGTATGTTATGATCCATATACAAATGCATTCACCTCAAAACTCCCAGCCTGCTCAGCCTACTGTCTGGGATTTCCTGGTGTTTCTCTTGAAATAAGACTCTGGTGTAAGGTGTGGCATATTTGCTGGCCACAGGCTATGAGCCATAAATCAGGATGATTTTTTTTTTTTTCCTGTGTGAGAACATGAGGATTTGGCATTATATTTGCAACCGTTTTGCTGCTCTGCAGCTAAGCAACAGAATGACTTTAGAAAGGTGAGCTTCTCTGAAGACTTGGAATGAGTTTAGATATGAACCGAATGCTCACTGTGGCTCCCAGGGTGATTGTTTGATCGATATTTATATTCCCAAGAGCTGTTTTATTTTATGATCTCTTAAATGCTTGCGGAGTAATAGATATTGGCACTTGGGATGCCAACACACAATCTCTATCTTACTTGGCCTCTCTTTGTATGAGCCATTAGGCTGTTAGATGGTAAATAAAAAAAAATAAAAATATTTCATGTGAAATATGTTGTCAGTTCATTGTTCATATTTTCTTATGATGTGAAGAGCATTGTAATTAATCATTCGGATTATCCCACTTATTAATGTTCAGCAAAGGCTGATGAAAGCTTTGTGGACAGCTCTGCCAATTAGATTTCATAGACATTGGGGCTGGAAGGGACATCGCAAGATCATCAGGTTCAGCCCCCTGCCCATGAGGGAGGGAGTCAGCTGGGGTCAAATGATCCCAGCAAGATAGACATCCAAGTGTTTCTTAAAAGTGTCCAGAGTGAGTGCTTGCACCACTTCCGGGGGGAGTCTATTCCTGGTTCTGGGAACTCTGACAGTAAAGAAGTTTTTCCTTATGTCCAGCCTAAAACAGTGTTCCAGGAGTTTGTGACAGTTAGATCTTGTCTTCCCCTGGGGTGCCCTGGTGAACAGAGGTTCTCCCAGTTCCTGATGCACACCCCTTATGTACTTATCGGCAGCCACCAAGTCCCCCCTGAGCCTTTGCTTCTCCAGGCTGAAGAGGCCCATGGCTCTCAGCCTCTCCTCATAAGGCCTGCTCTCTTGGCCTCTAATCATGCATGGACAAGGTTAGACAATTAGCAGGTAAACAAATCCAGTAAAATAAAATTCCACGATAGTGTATTACAAAATGCACTCTGTCCATTTGTTAGATGCATGTGGTCAGGCTCTTATTTATGTATCATCTTTTTAACTGGTAAATGTTCTGGAACATGTTTGCCAGACATTGTGGTACCACCCTGCTGTTTTGTGCATGTCCAAGTTATGGGCTATTTAGAATAGTAGGAGTCTAATGTACTAAATACCCACAAAGCTTACTTCTGATGGAGAAACTCAAGTCCCCAGAAGAAAAGCATTTTTAGTGCAGTCATTCGTGACATTGGTTCATTGGTGGTTGCAAAGATACTTTACTCCAGTAATGGACATATATAGTGAAATAATACTCATCTTAAGTAGAAAGACCCACTTCCCATGTGAAAATGTTGTCTGACCAAGGACTGCCACCCAATTGATTTTAGATTTGGGGTCAGATTTCCCTTTTTGGTGTCTAAAATGTGGCCCCTGCGATGAATGTTGACGCACGAGAACCTCCCCGGAGCACCTTTTGAAAGCTGGTGCAGTATGAATTTGCATTGAACATCCTGCTCTTTTCACACCCTTGCCCCTGGCTAAGAGTACATGGAATGCTGTTTATTGGGAAGATGCTGTTGATGCCCACCCTGTGCAGAATTTCAGTCTTGGGCAGATAAGCTGTTTTGTATGGAACAATTAATATTGCCTGAACTAGTACTTTAACTGCTGGGTGTGGTTTCTCTTAGAAATCCTGGCAGGGGAGAAAAATCTATTCATAGAATCATGGAAATGAGAGGTGGAAAAGACTTCTTGGATCCTCCAGTCCATCTGCTTGGTGTTAGTATGAAGCAGTTCCCTTTTCGTATATTTTCTGGTGGTTCATGAAGAGGTGACTGGCCACCTGTTGTTGATTTTTGTTCTCTTGCTTTCAGTGGCTGTATCCAATTAAAAAAACAGGTAACTACATACAAAACAATTTCCTAATACCATTTTCCCGTGTAAGCAGTTGCTGTGCTAATTGCTGGAAGATTATGCAATTGCAGGTGGGAAGGGAAGTCTCTCATTCAGGTGTTGATGGGAAGGGAGATGCCTGCAACAAAATTGTTTTATTTAGATGAGGCTCCTTATCGTGGAAGTGTGAGAGAGCCCCTATCTAATAAAACCTGCGGGTCTCTTACCAAAAGTTATCTGTAAGGCGAGTGAGACTGCTCTTGATTAGAAAAAACAGTGATCTTTTTGTTCATTCAAGTATCAGGCATCTTTTTGGTACTACAGTGTATCATTTTGTGGATTATAAAAGTGGGAGGAGTAGGGGTGAGCATACTCCTCTACAAAACATTTGGGGCCAGGCATTAGTGACTATTGAACCCCATTGACTATTGAACTCAATGGGAGTTGTACCAACCCACACACCAAGGTTTAATTTTGGCTGATGATTTCTGCATTCACATGATTCACCCCTGGCCTGCGAACTCTTTCCAAAGAGGTAGCTTTTTCTGCAAAATCTTTTCAGTCCCTTTCTTGGAAATCACTGCGTTTTGATTTTTAGTTTCCCTTGAATGTATATTTGGAATTTTTGCAACGTGACTGTACCTACTGTGTATGCTGCACAGTACAAGTCTTTAAAAGATACCGTCAAGGCTGTTGTGTGTAAAATTAGATCTGCTGGCTGTGTGTCTTGGCGTGCTGGCAAAATGTGCGTGCCTCATGCTGCTGCTCCTTTCTCCCTCCCTCTCTCTGCCAGTCTCTCCATTCTTGTGAGCAGTGAAGGCAGGGTGCTGAGCTATCATCCAGAGAGAGCAGGATTCCCCTGTGCACTTGAGTGAACAGAGCTCTGGTATGCAGATTACAGGGCTGGAGGGTGTGTGTGTGTGTGTGTAGTTGCATTGCAGCCCTACACCCTAGATTTCTCTTTCAGGGTCATCAAAGAGATTACTTTAAAATAAATAATGCCAGGTTGTAGCTCTTGTTTTAGGAAACAAATAGATTAATTAGTATTTGTGGGGAGGGGTTAAGGACTTAAAATGATGCCTTTGTTCTGTTGTCCTTGATGAAGTCCTTGCTAAAAAAAAAAACCAAAAAATCCCAAAACAAAAACAAACTAGCAGTAGTGTGGGTGTGCATCATTTTAATATCTTTAATTATATCCTTACAAATCAATGGCTTAGTAATGATGATAACCTACACTTTAAAAAACCTTTTATGTAGGAGAGGTTCCACAGCCTGTTTTTGTTATAATAAAGCCTACCTGCTGGCTTCGTGTTCCTGTTCGAACACTGGATTGCTTGTTAAGGTGCTATACGCTGTTGTTTGTGAAAGGTTTTATTATGTAGACATACTAATCTGTCAGTACTGAGCCTGTGCTTGCAGGATTTGAGTATTATGAGCTCCCTCTAAAAATGAAGTCAAAGGGAACAAAAGTCAGAAATATAAATCTATGCTTTAATTTAAAAGAAATTACTAAGAGCAGAAGTATTTTCTCTTCCTTGTGTACAAACTGACATTAAACCAGAATTTTTAGATCAGGAGGATTTATGAAGAAAATCAACAAAGCAAGACCAGGGTTGGCATAATTTTTAGTCTATTAGGAATTGTCTGTCTTCACTCCTCCTTCAGCCAAGCCTGTATTAATCTGTCTGAAAGCTTGAATTCCCAATAGGTCACCTGACACTGTGGTATAGTGTGGCAGTGACCCAGTGGGGAGCGGTTTTGGTTTTATGCAGGCATGTTACTCTTCCATTTTTTAGCTGAACTAGAATTGAGCTTTGACTGGACCAGAACCTGTGTAAAAATACAGGCTCAAATGATAAAGGATTCTAGGTTTGGTGTACAGAGGCAAGATGCACTCCTTGGGCATACCTGTCTCTGCATGTAATTGTGTTTTGTCTTGAGAGACCCAGTACCTCTCTAAATGTACATAGCTCATCTTACTGTAATGAGATGTATGTGCTCATGTCAAGGAGAGGCCACTAGCAGCCAAAATCATTCCTGATATGATTCCATTGACTCCAGTGGAGTACAGTCACTTCCTTAAATTAATATTCTTTAGAATCATAGAAAATTATGGTTGGAAGGGACCTGAGGAAGTCACCAAGTCCACCCCCCTGCTCAAAGCAGGACCATCCCAATTAGATCATCCCAGCCAAGGCTTTGTCTACCCAGTCTTAAAAACCTCCAAGGATGGAGACTCCACAACATCTCTGGGTAGCTTGTTCCAGTGTTTTACTATTGTCCGAGTGAGAAAGTTCTTCCTAATATCTAACCTCAACTTCCCTTGGTGCAACTTGAGAACTTTGTTCCATGTTCCATTATCTGCCACCACTGAGAACAGTCTAGCTCCATCCCTTTTGAAACCACCTTTCAGGTAGTTGATTCATAGTTGATAGGGTCGGAAGGGACCTGAGCAGATCATCAAGTGTGACCCACTGCCATGGGCAGGAATGAATGCTGGGATCAAATGACCCCAGCTAGGTGATTTATCTAGCCTCCTTTTGAAGATCTCCAAGGTTGGAGCGAGCACCACTTCCCTTGGAAGTTGGTTCCAGATCCTAGCCACCCTGACTGTGAAGTTGTGCCTTTTGATGTCTAGCCTGAACCTAGTCTCGATCAACTTGTGGCCGTTATTCCTAGTTACTCCTTGTAGTGCTTGGGGGAACAAGGCCTCTCCCATTCCCCTGGTAAGTTTATAGATGGCCACCAGATCTCCTCTCAGCCTTCTCTTGTGGAGGCTGAACAGGTTCAGGTCCCGTAGCCTTTCCTCATAGGGCCGCTGCCCCCTGACTATGCGAGTGGCCCTCCTCTGGACCCTATCAATTGAGGGTTGCAGACTATTGAAGACTCTTAGTAAATCCCCCCCCTCAGTCTTCTTTTCTGCAGACTAAATAAGCCCAGTTCCCTCAGCCTCCTTGAATGGTATTAGTGATTTTACTGTGCCCCCACACGTGTGTGCACATGTGCATGTTTACCAACTATGTGAATCTCTAGGAACACAGGCATTTTATTAGATACCATTGGAAGCATAGAAGTGAAGGGAACTCTTTAAGCATTTCAAGCTGTGGGCTGGAATGACCCAGCTTTGGGTGGGTGCTAGGTCTTGGCCACTTCCATCACTGTGGTTTCTCCCCACTGTCGTGCAGGAGAAGCTCTACCAAAGGTCCATGGGCTGGTCCAGTGGGTTGGATCCATTCTGTAGGGCATGGCTTGCCAGCCATTGTCTAAATCAGGGGCAGGCAGTTATTTCAGGTGGGGGGCTGCTTGCCAAGTTTTGGCAAGCTGTCAAGGGCCACATGTGTAGCCCTGCCCTGTGGTTGCTATCTTGTGACCAGAAGTCCTGCCCCCTAACCCCTGACTTTGCCACCAGAAGTCTCTCCCCTTGCCCCCCAGAAGTACTTCTGTCAGCAAGGGGTTTTGCCATCTCAAAACCAGAAAAATACCAAATTGTATTCTAAAATAAGTAGACAGCGTTCATTAATTTGATTTCAAAAAACATTTTTGTCCTGATTTTGTGTATTTGTGTAGTGTGCATAGAGGTGATTGCACAATAGTTTAAAATGAAGTCTTACCTTCCACCCCCCAATATACAAGAGTATGGGAGCTGAGTATAGGTTTGTGGGGGGCTGTAGGTATGGGGGAGGGCATGGGTGTGTCTGTGGGGGGTGGATAGGTGTGGGTGTGGGGTGAGAGAGCGCGCGTGTGTGTGTGGGGTGTGGTGGATATGGGGTTTGTGGAGGAAAGGGTGGCTGGGGTGTGTGAGGTGATGTGGATGTGGGGGTCTACGTATGGCAGTGCAAGCGGGGTGTGGGTGCATGTATATGGTGGGGTGTGCATGTGGGACTTGCCCTACAATCACACACGTACACACACTGTCCCTCCCTGCGTGCATACACACTCCCTCCCTGCTCCTGCTATCCAGCTATGCAACTGGGAGCCATGTGGTGCCAGAGTAGTGTGTAGGCAGGGAAGCAGGGCTGGGCTCCTGGGTCCTACTGCCCTTGCCTCCTATCATCTTTGGCAGGCAGCCAGGAGCAGATGAATATTAATTTTCTAAATTATTTAGGAGCCCCGTGGGCCAGATAGAATGGCCTGATGGGCTGGATCTGACCCACAGGCCATATTTTGTTTGCCTCTGGTCTAAATTCATTGAGTCCAATCCCTTTCTGTCATAGATGACCATAGCACAGAGGCAGGCAGTTATTTCAAGCGGAGGGCCATTTACTAAGTTTTGGCAAGCCATCGGGGGCCCCATGACAGGCAGCCATGGGCAGATAAATATTAATTTTCTAATTTTTTTTCGGGGCCCTGCGGGCCAGATAAAATGGCCTGGTGGGCTGTATCCAGCCCCCAGGCCACATTTTGCCCACCCTTGCCATAGCATATAATACCTTTCATGAACTGATCAAGTTTGATTGATCAGTCTTAAAATTAGCTGGGTTTTTTGGCTCCTACAGTTTGTCTTGGAAGATTCTAGAAAAGCCTCTCTCCTAGTCTTCTAATTTCCAGCCTAAATTTAGTCGTGACTGGTTGCTACGAATTTGTTCTTGTCCATTTATCTCAGCCACTGACCATTTTGCTGCCTCTGCTGTAGGCAGCTACCTATTTTCTCTGAAAATTTAACAAGCATTTGTTCCAACCAGGCCAGTGTTATATTGAATAATCAAATGCTTATTGTATTTGTTCACTTTGTGTTGTTTTACAAAACATGGATCATTAAATTAAATAATTTGCAGGTGAAACTACCTGTGTACAGTGTATAAATAAAGAACTGTAGTGAAGAGGATACTCATGGGGACACTGAAAGCACTAGCAATATTTGAATTTTACAAAATATAGAATTTTAGAGTACATATTTGAATTGTTCTAGCGCTTGCATGAAAAGGTGATACAATACTCTGGTCTGAGCCAGTCCTAGTTCAGTTCAGGTGTGCATGATATAAGCCTTGCAGCTGTTCATCTTGCAGCTCTGTCAATACCTTTCAGTTTTCCTCAGCTTTTTCATCTGTAAGGCCAGTCTTGGCTGTAGGTCACTCTGTGGAAAAGACCAACAATTTTGCTGAATTGCGTGCTGTATTTTTGTGATGTGCACAACTGGGAATCAGCATGCCCATCTATGCTTCTTAGCCAAGCATAGGAAGGAATCTAATCTGCCTCATCAAATGGAAAAGGCTAATGGCTTATTTCCCCGCAGGCCATGCTGAGTGAGTAGAACTTCTTCTACTGGGCCATGGGGAATGAGACCTAGCATGGTGGTGTTATTGTGGCAAAGAACTATGGGGCAGATAAAGTCGATGCTTGGCTCTTCTAAAAATTACTTTAGTGATGCATAGGTGTTAATCCAAAAAAAGCACCTTGAAAAGCTTGACTTCAAGCTTTTGAATATTCCTCAGTTTTCCCAGATGGAAAGTAGGGAAGCTGATATTTACCTATCTCGATGGAGAATGGAGGCAAACTTTTTTCATATGCATTATACACATTGACGTCCTCATGTGGAGCATTACCACAAAAGTACCCAATATTAGTATTAAGGATAATGTATGTACATACATAGTTGAACCCAAGCAAAGTTCTAACCATGTGTCATAAAACTTAACCATTTAAAATTTTGTTAGCATGCCATGCTAACCTGTACTCGTGCAAAGAAAGACAGGGGTCAAGGCACACAGCCAGAAATCTAAAGGTGCGTCTGTGTAGCATAATACAAGTATAGCAGGGCTAGCCTGTTTGGGAAGGATGTATTGTATTGTAAGGGGGAAATATGATCGGTGCCATATATTGTACAACATCAGAAAAGCTAACCAGACCAAGTAAAAAACTTATTCTTACATTCCCTTTTCTGGATAACAATTTTAGTTGATCTACCACTATTTCTTCAGGTATTCTAATATATTTTATTTTTAATACTCTTTATCCAGATATAGTAAAATACCTGAAAAAACTTGGATAGGTCTGACCAGTATTCCGTATATATAAAGCTGTAGGTCATGCAGAGAGATAGTGAGCAGCAGCTTCTGAATAAAATACAGAACCCCTAACTGCCTGCTCTAACCACTGGACACACAAGCCTCTTCCCTGCGGCACAGGGAGCTTTGAAAGCTAATATTTTCTATTTATAGCACTTTTGTACACTCAGGGAGTGAGAGAACATGAGAAACCCTTTTAGTTGTGTGGTGTGTATTGATGCACTCTGCTGGAAGGTGCATATGCTGGAAGGGGGTTGAAGTGGGGTCAGAGAGGCTCAGTTTTATGGACACAAACCCATTGTGCCATTTGAGACCAGTGGATTTCTTCCACCCTCACCTCATTCTGTTTGAACAGATTGCGACTGCAAACCTTTGTCAGAGAAATGGAGTGCCAGATCCACCTTTTCAAAGGCTGACTAGCTATGGGAGCATCATCAGCAGTTCTTTCTAGGCCCCCCAGGCCAGAAAATCTGCTGGGAAACTGTTTTTATTATTTAACTAATGATGACTAATAGTCAAAAGCTCCCGAGTGAGAGTAGACTGCTGTGCAGTGCAGCGCCTGCCTGAGGAACTGGGATGTGCCCTGTCACCCAAAGTCTGACCCTCCTTGAAGCAACAGTAATAGTGACTAAAAATAATAATGCTTTCATATGTACCATGAAAGTCATCAGTGTTTTGATGCATTTCAAATTTGCTCTTTTATTTAAAAGTAATTCTAGCTATGAATAGGGTACTACAACATTTGCACTGTAGCAGAATTAGACCCTAAATGCACGAAGCTCAGAGGAAGTATTAGGCTTTGGGGAGAGAGAAACCAGTTGCCAAGTTATTTGTAAGGCTCTCTGTCATCCATTTCTCCCTCTCCTGCGCAGTTGGGAATGTCCTGAATGGTGGTTGTCTTTGACTGCTCTGGCCAGGGACAGGCCTTTGCTCTCATCTTCCCTCACACTGCACCGTCACGTGTGTGTAATAATGGGAAGTGTTGAATTCATTCTTGCACTGATGTGAAGCCCCATGCATAGCCAAAGAATATGTGGCTTCCTGATTCCAGATCTGTTAGCTTTGTTTGGCTCCCAAGATTAGTTAGAGCAGGGCTCAGCAGTGTATGGCCTTGGCCTATGGAACTGGGGAGGCTTTGGAGGGGTCTTCAGTGCCAGGGGGCTCTTTCTTGTGCCTGTATTGGGGCTGGGCAACAAGGAGCTGCACTTATACCATAGCTGGGGATGGGAAGAAGCAGTGGTGGTGCCAGGTCAGAACGCTGGCCCTCCTCACACCCAAGCTGGGCTGTTCAGGCCTGTGGCTCCAGAAGGTTTTCAGCTGCAGAGTTAGGGTATGTTGTGGACAAGAGCCCCAGCCATTTCCAACCTGCCAGCTGGTGGCTAGCTGGGCAGTAGGAACACCTCTGCCATATCTCCTTGCATCCCTCTCTCACTCCTAATACCCAAGGCACTGCCCCACTCCCTCCCCTTTTCTTACCTTTTGTATTCAAATCACTTGATGCACTGTTCTGTGCTGTCCTTTCACAGCATCTAATGAAGCAAACTCAAGTCTAACCTGGCTAGCTACCTCTCTCTGCCTCTGTGCATCAATCCCTCCTGTGAGGGGATTACAAATACAGGAGAGTTGGCTATGCACCAGCTGTGCTGTGCTATGTGGGACCCCCCGTGCTGGCCAAAGTATTCCGAAAATAGCATGCCTGCTGTCTGTGAGGATTTCCTTCAGCTGAGTATTGCATGCCACCCTGCCAGTGCATGCACAGTCAGCATAGATGCAGCTACAGAGCAGCCCCTTTGCCAGGAAGTAGAACTCTTACCTCCTGTGTCTCATTATTTAGGAACTGTGCTAATTTGCTAAAACACGTTTATTCTTGTACTTCGGAAAGTACAGGCCTGACAACCCTTTTGTTGCATATTCATGAGGCTCTCAAGCTGTGTCAAGCTTATCTTTTAATATGAAGACCATTTTTAAAAGTGTTTTTCCCAGCTGAAACATTGCGCTCCTCTCTGCCTCTTTTTTTTTTTTTTTTTTTTTTTTAGGACAGAGGCCTACCTTCTTCCAAAATAAGTTACTAGCTTGCATACTCTGAACAAAAATGTTAGCTCAGCTGTAACAGATGGATGGATATGGGTATCGTGTGGCAAGTTAATGAATAATATCTATCACCTAATTTCCAGAAAGTGGGCATGTAATGAGGCTGGTACAGTGATTATTACCTCTCTAAATCATGACTTTAAAATTATGACAATCCCACCTGCCCCAAGGATACAGGACAGCCAGACAATGATGCGTGTTTAATTACTGTGTGAGAGAGGCTGTGTGCTAGGGAGCATACCACTGCCTCTAAATTACCTTCTGCAGAACAGGTAGTAGATGAGTACAGATCTGGGGAGTGGAGGAAGAAAGCTGCATCTAAGAGGCTGTGCTAGGTGCATACTTTTGAGCAGCCCCGTAGTACTGGTGTGAGCTGTGTACTTTGGATGGATCCTCACCACAGGACCTGAAAGGGCAGAGAATGTGCTTGAGAAAGGGACATGGCAGCCTTATTCAATGGTGCATTCCTCCTTGGCCTGAAGAATAGTGTCTGCAAAACACGGATCTTGGTGTTGGGAACTAAAGCAGTAGCGCTCTCTCTTTCTATAATGGATTCTTATCGCTTTACCTGGATTAGTTTAACCTCAGTGGATTAACCACTGTTTTTCTCTCTCCTACTCAGTCACCTTGCCTCTCCCTGCAGTGTCCTCTCCCCTTCCCTACTCTTTGTATTTTAATCACTGTTTTCTTTTTAGAAGTTGTTTCCTGCAGTCCCTTCATAGCATCTGATAAAGTAAACTGCTGATTACAAAAGTTTATGCATCTCTGATTTAGTTAGTCAAATTTACCCTGCCTTCTGCTTGACTTCAGACTAACGTGGCTAAGTACTTTTCCTATAACTGCCAAGCCTTTCTTCTCCTCTCTACAGCTCTTTTTGGCAGTAAAACTTTGTCCTTTCTCCCATTCTTTCTTCTGTTTTTCTCTTCATTCATGCTGTGGGCAGTGATCTCTTTCCAGTTCTGGGCTACGCAGGTCTCTTTCCTCTGCTTTATAATAAAGTGTGGTGCCATTGGTTCTGTGGGAGCAGGTGGGCCGTGTAACCAGGGAGCCCTTTTGAGATCTCCTTCGAGAATCGCCAGGCACACGCTGTTTAGCCAGAAGAGCTGTCCTGGTTTTTATTATTTCAGGGAAGGGGGCTTCTCATTTTACCTCTCCATGGCTTCATTTTAACTTGTGTTTCTGTTATCTCTACCTGCTTGCCTTTCTGATGTGGCATGATCTGAGGAAGAAGCAGAAGTGGATGGCGCAAAAGAGGCTGAAGGCAGGATAGTTTTGCACTTTACAGATTACATTATGCATCTCTGATTTAGTTAACCTTTTGTAAACAGTGGGCTTATTTCATCAGATGCTGTGAAGGGACTGCAGGAAGCAGAGATTATAAATAGAAAGCTGCAATTGGAATACAAAGGGTAGGGAAGGGGGAAAGTAAAAAGGGGGCACTGCTGAGAGAGGCGAGGTGGGTAAGAGAAAGAAAAGTAGCTATACGGGTTATAAAAGCTAATTCAGGTAATGGGATAAGAATCCGTTTTAGATCATACTCAACACAATCCAGTCTGTGCATGATTTCTTGTTCAGCAATTTCCTGTCCAAGTTTATTTTTAAAGTTTGGTTGTCTGAGAACGGCCACATTGAGGTAAATGTTGGCATGTCCGGGGAGGTTAAAGTGTTCTGCTGCAGGCCGGTGCGTTGTTGTGGAACTGATGTCAGATCAGGTTTGTTCATTTTGCCCAGGGTAGGCATCAGAGGGGCACTGCAAGCCAGTGGTGGCATTTATGATGTCGGTAGTGGTGTGGGTAAATTAACCTTGGATGTTTAAGAATCTGTGTTCTTTGGTCCAGTGATGATGTGGTCTGTTGATGAGGGGGCACAGTTGGCATCTGGGTCTGTTTCACAGCCTGGTGCTTGGTGAGAATAGGAATTGAGTAGTTTGTTGCAGGAGAGATGCTGTTTGAGGTTGGGGGCTGCCCAACCTGTAAGCTATGGTCGGTTTGTCCTTTGTGGATATTTTTTTGAGATGGTCCTCATTTTCTAGGAGGGGTTGGAGGTCGTTAGTGATGTCTGAGGTGTTCAAGGTGGGGGCTGCGGGTCACAACTGGGGGGATTCTCTTGTCCTTGTCTCAAGGTTGACATTAAAGCAGTTTGGAGCAGGGTCTGAATCTGGCTCTGTTGATTTGAGTGGTTACAGTTTTAGATGCATCAAAAGTGTTCAAGCTGGGGGCTGTAGGTTACAACCACATTGTAATTCTGTAGGTTACTGTAGGGGGCTGTAGGTTACAACCATGTTGAATAACCTGTTATTCTGTGTAGATAAGCTAGTACTGCACTTCCTGACCTTCCGAATGCCTATTGTGTGTGCATCCTATGGCTGGCACGAGGGCATTGAACTTTGGTGTTGTTTCTGATGGGAGTGCTGTACTGGTGGCTTCCACTGTGACTTTTTCCTCACAAAACTACGATAGAGTTTGATTTTGGTTAATTTAAATTTACCAACAGAGCTACCTAGGATGGCCCTGTGCCAGTCTACCCGTGGTGCTGTTATTCCTCCTCCTGATACCTCTCTGGAAGATATTCTGTCCCTGGTGCTGGCTCTAATATTCTTGTGCTCAGAGGGGCTCAAGCCCACCCTGCCCCACAGCTCTGATTCCATGGTTTGTGCTTGGTCATATTCAGAACTGCTCTCTTCGCAATACTGCCCTTTTCGAAATGTCCCCATGTCTAGAGGTGCATGGAGACACTAGACCCTGCCCTGAACATGGTCGTGTCCCCTCTAAGCCTAAACCTCAAGCCTGAAGTCAAAATCTTCAAGCATGGCCTTCTGCAGCACCCTCATGCACCTCTCCAGTGTGCAGTCTTCTGTTTGTATGAGCTTCTCTTCTTTGTGCGTTAGATGAGGGGATAGTGATCACTATGTAAGTTAAGTCAGTGCAGTTTTAGCCCCAGAGTGAATGTGGCATGTGATTGTGCGTTGCCTGCCTAAGCAGAACTACGTTCCTCCACCAGGGAGCTGTGAGCATCTGAGGTTCAGAAGCTACCTGGTAGTTTGACAGTAGAATCTGGATTGCTCGTAGCTTGGGGGTTCATACCCCATGTAATTCACAGTGAGGGGCTGAATGAAGGACAGGCTGTTTGCTGCAGCTTTTATTTCCAAGGGCTCTGTTTCTCCACCCGCATATCCCCAGTCCTGCTACCTATTCAGAGAAACAGTGCCTTTGGAGCAGGGTGGGGAGGGTGTGGGGGGCAGATGTATCAGGCACCTGGAGTACCACAATGGTCCCATGGATCTATTCACTGTGACTGTATATAACCCCCATCTGGTTTGCAAACCCTTCTCTTTGCAAGGGCTGTGGAACCTTAATCCTGTGAATTATGATTCATGGCTTAGGTGTTGGTGCCTTCACTCGTGGCCAAAAACGTATCTCATCAATAGGAGCTCCAGCACTGACTGATGCATGTGATTTGTTTCACTGCTCCTCTGATCTTCAGGACCCTGTTAGATGCAAATTGTTCTAAGCTTCCTACTGACCAGCCATCACCATCCCAGGTGAAGACTGAGATGCTTATAATCACAAACTTTCAAATCCTTCTCCAAGGCTCCTTTGTGAACAGAGGAAGTACAGCCCTGGATCTTACTGGATGTGCCATTTCCTGTGCAACCTGCTGTTCATTCATGTGACACCACCCAAGGAGATCAAGCATATGGAAAATCCTGTTTCTGTAGCAGACGAGTGTGCATGCATTGCTATATGGACATTACAAACTCTCCTAATAAATGATTAACTAAGCAGGTTCCTCTTGATAATAATACTAATTCCATTCCTACAAAGTCAGAACCCTGCTAGCTTTTTCCATGTGTGCGGGCCGGGAGCGGTCCGAGGCTTTTGGGGGCGCGCGGCGGGCTGTGGCCGGGAGCCCGCAACGGTAGGGCGGGTACTTTTGCACGACGGACTAGAATTAGGCACGGACTCGTAGCGGTTAATTAAAGATTGTTTTACTTACACCGTAGGTGGTCACGGTGCAGGCAGGAAAAACTTTCTTGAGTTGCAGTTACAGACAAACACAAGTGGGGTTTGCTAGGCTCCACCGAAGACGCACACGGAGTTTGCTAGGCTCCGCAAAAACAAACACAACAGAGCTCTGGATACCCTTGATGAGCGCGCAAAAACCGTAGATACGTCTTAAGAAGAATTTAACGAACGAGACGGGAAGAGGTTGGTGGTTGATCAGGCCGCCAAACTCCTCTGAGACGCACACAAAGTTTCTATTACTCTGCCGCGTGCTCAGAGTCCCCACGAGATGGTTGTGGAGTCCTCTACAACTTGGGCGGAAACTGCTCAAACCCCCTATATGGCTAGCAAGCCAATCGCTAGCCGCCACGTAGGAATAATTTAGAAACAGCCAATAGTGGGGTACGAATTTGCATACGGGTGGCGGGAACTCCTTTGCACCGGGGTTTTCTCTCTGCAGCCGAGAATTGCACTGTGCAAAGAAAGCTCCATGTGGCGGGAAATAATTCTGCAGTGGCGAAGCACACACACAATCATTGGGTCATGACACCATGTACCTTTCTTTCTCTGCTATTAAATGTGCGAATTGTAGGCAGTGATTAAATTAAATATGCTGTGGTCACGTGGCCAGTCTGCCTTGAGTAATAAATTGTCTTCACTAAGTGCTTGAGAATTTCAAAATTACACCTGTTTAGAGTAGGCCTTTCACATACAAAGGAAAGCTAGGCAGAACCATTCAGAAAAGTGTATTATCCCAGGCACAGAACCTACATGCCTGTCACTCAAATGGGGATAGGGATTGCAACTCGGCACGATATATCACCTGAATATTGGAAGCAATTGGTCATCGGAAAAGCAAACCAGTTCCCTCTACTGGACTGAAGCAGCCAACTTGTATGACACAAACTGTAAGTACCCATCAGAGATTTTTCCTTTCCTTTCAGCGGTTGTTGGGGTGTGTCTGTGGAGTAGGTCTGGTGTTCTAACTGGCTGGGGTGTGTAACTGCGCCTTCGCTGCAGTAGTTTGTTTGCCTTGAGTGAATGAGCAAGTAGAGCTTGAAGGGCTGACATGTCTTTGAGGAAAAAGAGTCTGCTGCATTAAGGCAAATGCCAGAAAGTTAAATGTATTCTTGCTAGAGGTAGGGCTACACCCTGCCTACCTATGTGGGAAGCAAGTCTGGCTCATTGCTCCATGCTGTTAATAAATGTATAGTATGTTCAGCCTTGCAGGAGGCTGTAGGTAGGATGCAGGAGCAGCTTGCAGATGTCATAGGGCATCTTCTGTGGCTGAAGGGCCATGTGAGCTGGTAATTAAAAGGCTTGGCAGTTCAAGTCTAAGTGTGGGCAAGTATTCTTACATCTTGATTGATATATATTTTTTAATTTAATTTGTATCCATGGCCAAATGAAGCAAAACCTAATTCCGAATCCAAGTGTCCAGAACCATAAATGGCCCTACTACCGGGAAACATCCTCCACCTGCACCTGGAGCTTCAGATGTTTCCAAAACCTTTGGCGGGCATCCTACTTGCACGCCCAAGCCCAGAGGCTTGGGTTTGGATGCCCCCCAGTTTTGCTTGCCCTTGGCCATAAAGGCCTTGGAGCAAGCAAGAGAGGAGACTGCCATTTCCATAAACTGGGCTTAAAGCTGGTGCACTTTGGCAGGTACTGAACCACGCTAGAAGAGCAGTTCTCCCAGGGTGCAGTTCAGGAAAACTGCCTTCTTGGACACAGATACATGGTATTTCCCCTGCCAGGTTAAGAAACTACTACGCTTGTCCTGAGCCTTTTTCATCTCAGCAGTATTCCTGCCCAGAGCAGGAGGGGTGGACTCAATCTTTTGAGGTCCCTTCCAGCACTTAATTTCTATGATTTGTCAGTTTATCCAGACTATCTGAATCCATGGAGAGACCCACCAGGTCATATGGGCCTTCTCTATGTGGATCTCCACCCCTATATAATATTCTCTTCCCTACGGAAAAAATATTCTGCATGCCCTGTGTGACTAAGTTAGTTGGCCCTGGAGCTGGTGAATAGGCCACTTTTCTCTCTGTTATTTCTGGGAACTGTCTGCATTGTCATCTTCTAAATCCCAGGGTGGGTCCTCTGAGGAAGGAGGATGATGGTACTGATGAATAGTTTGAATTCAGAACTTGGCATATTTCAATGCAGATTCTTAAAACATCTGATACTTCACCCAGCCCTGCTTTCAGCCCTCTTGGTGAGTTGGGATAACGTTTAGCCAGAACTTCGTTTTACAAGTTTGCAAATGAAAATGTCCAACGGTGTCTTTTGATTCCTTTCTTCAAGGCATATCCCAGCTGAAGTCAGCAAAGGCAGCACTACTGTGTAACAGTGAACAGGGTTCCTTAACCTGTAACAAAGATTGTCTCTGTTACACCAATGCTGCTGCTGCTAATTGATTTCTGTGAATACCATAAACTTCTGCTGTGGTGGTCTCCATAATAAAATTGCCATTGCTGATCTGTGCTTGTATTTGTCATTGAAAACATTGTCATGCTTATGGAACTAGCAGCTGTATCAGCCCGCTGCCTCTAAGTGGGTTCAGTGTAACGCTCATTTGGAGTTAGGTATGAGCAATAGGCAAAGCAGAGAGCATAAGCATATAGTTCTACAGCTAGAGACTTATTATAATTTAACCTGCTATGGAGGGAAAACCAGATTTGGGAGTTTTCACGTCTTCTCTAACTCCCCAGTTTAGAATGGAACCGTGGGAAAGCTGCCAGGGCTTTAAAATAAATCCTTTCTTTGTAAATCCCTCCATCTGACTGACGGGGGCAGACAATTGAGTATTACCCAGTTTATTATTGTTAGTTGATTAAATTTCTGTTGGTCAACACAAATAGTATTGTTTGAACTGTGATCATGTGATGGAAATGGGCATTGCAAAGCCCTCCACAGAGAAAGGAAGGGACAGGCTTTCATTTAAAACTCAAA
>NW_005843106.1:187727-196484 GCF_000455745.1 Alligator sinensis | reverse complement strand
GGGGGGGGAGGAAAAAGGGGGGAGGGGACAGGAAAGAGGATAAATTCCTCTGTACAAACCATTTCCTAACCGTTCTTCACTAGCTTTCAGAGCTTGATTGTGCTAAAAATGGCTGCTTGCCCTGTGAGTGCTGTAGGATTGGGCCCTGTATTGTGGGGGAAACAATGACAAAGTGGGGTCTGATAGCTGTGGACAAATATGTGAAGTGAGGGAGCAGCATTGTGTGGAGTGGTCCAAGCATGTCTAACTAGGATTAATGGGATGAAATTAAGCGAGGAGAAAGTAGTTGGGAAACATTTTCCACAAGGTGAAAGCTCGTAGGCTGCGCAATAGTTTCTCAAGAGAAGCGAGGTGGCTTGTTTACACAAAACATTTAAAACTGGACTGGGCTGAGGATAGTCATATTCTAGTAGGGAGATGACCTAAGATACTTTTATTGCGATATGATGTGTCCCTGCATTCAGCAGTTGCAGTCATAAACCAGGGCTGGTGTAATCATGTTTTTCTATCTATCTTGGTGAAGGCTTCCCTCACTGTACTGCCCAGGTCACTGCCAGGAATAAAGCACTAGGGAGCCAAACTCTCAAAAAATGCTACTGTGGATTTCAACAGTGCTTGCCAACATGCCTCTGTCAGCCAGAGAGCTTTATACTCGTGACTTCTGCATCATGCAGCTGCTGCATTTCATGGATGTGCAAAACCACTCATTTTTGTACAGCAGTAGTTGTGTGACTGAGTGGGCAGCTATTTTCATGTGCTGGCATGTAGGCTCTTCGAACGTGCAGCACTGGGTTTCTAAAAAGTATCGTACAATTTTCTTGTTTTAAAGTTACCTAACATAAATGTAAATTGCCTCTTTCCCAGCTTGGGACCTGTTTCAGTCTCTGTTGCGTGTGCGTAGTTTTTCAGCAAGTAGTGTGGGAGCGGTCAGCCCGCAGTCCAAAGTACTTGAATTGAAGGTAGTAAGCCCGTTAATAAATAACTGAGGGACTTGGCTGCATGATCATTTTGATCCAGTTAGTTTCAGGATGTACTTTCACAAGCACAGCCTTTCACAAAATGCATTTTCTTTCATTTATAGTATAGGCTCATTGGCTCTAGTGCTATCCCTCACTACCTGAATTGCAGTAGGTTAAATTTTATTCCCCCTGGTTGCCAGGGGTTTAGTCTCTCTCTGAATATTCCCTGACAAGGGTGAGTGAGCAACCTTCTTCTGCAGCATGTTCTTCTCTAATAATTTAAGGACTGATCCTTAGAGGTGCTGAGCATCTGTGTCCCACTACGTTTGGCCCCTCTGAGATCTTTCTAAGACTCACAGACAGATATGGGATGAGGATTATTGTCAAAGTGACAGCACAGACACGCCAGAGAGATTTAGCTCTTGATTGACCTTCTGCTGCTGAACTACTTGACCTAGTTTTATCGAGATGGCTTTGTATTATTGACCAGCATTTAATCAGTTATCACTTAAACTGTGCCCCCTCCCATTTTTCTCATCCATGGAACAGCCTTGTCTGTCTTTCCTTCCCTCATTCTCACACATTTGACCATTGCTATTGCCTATATTATTTTCTTACATCTGGTTTGATCCGTCTCGTATTGTATCGATCCAGTTATATTCTAGACGTTAAGTGGACAATGGGATCCCCTCTCAGCTTTTACTATCAGAAGATGTTTGGGTTCATTCCAGTCTTCCTTTTAAGGCATTCATAATATTAGCAGGTTTATGTTGTTGTTCTGTTGTATCATTGTCTCTGAGCATCTGGTTTCTCTGCTGACCCCAGTACCAGGTCATAGCTGATTTTTATTTTTTTGGATGGCTTAATTTTGGTTCCAGTTCCTGGTAGTAGCTACCCTTAGGGAGCCATGCACCGTAGCCAGAACGCAGTGCTCTGCAGCTGCTACTCCTGCCTGCCTTGCCTTCTCTTGGCACAGGCACCTGAAGAGTGGTTAGTGTAGGAATCGACTACACTGTTTCTACCTCAAAAGGGGACTCCCCTCTGTGCTTATGTCAGGAAAATACAGCCACTTTCTCATCTCCTTGGACAACCTGAACAGGATAAAGGAAAGACTATGGGGATCTGTTATTGGGTTATAAAAATGGAATAGCATTGTTCCTTGGATGAATACTTAGAGGCCTGCGCTCTACTTGCTCCCAACCTGCTGCTGAACTATTAAAGTTTGGGATGATTATTCCCAGTTAACCAATTTTGTGTGCTTGATGGCTTTCATATGTGCCTGTGTCTCTTATCTGTATCGACTTCTTAACGGCATTAAAGAGAAACACACCTTCTTGTGGCTGCGCTGCCACTGGAATGTGTTTAGCAAAAGAGAGTTAAATTACGAGGCGAATGGCGCACATATAATGTTTAACTAATGTGGAGGGAGGGAGAGTATGAACCTGAACGTTTTCTGATCTGATAGTGGACTGCTGTAGCTGGGGAGGAAAACCCTCAGTAAAAAAACAAAAAACCCACCACCAAAAAAATCTTTTGTTGGTTTCTCCTCTCTGTCTCCACCCAAAAATGTTTAGGCCCCTCACTTCTTACACACCACCTGTACCCCAAAGGCAGGGAGGGGGACATTAAGGCTAGCAGCCAAATCAAATGCCTTTTTTGTTGTTCTGTTTTTTTTCTGTTGACTTGCCTCAGCGCAGCCTGGTAAGGGGGGACAGATCTGAACAGATACTTCACCCCTCTTTAGACTGGGCCTAAGTGGGACTTACCAGCCAATATACTTTTGGTCCCCTATCCCTTAGAAATCCCAAGAATGATTTGGGTTGAGGAGAGTGGTGGCTGATTCAGATCTGTGCAGTTACTACTCCGGAGCACGTCCATTCTGAATTGCCAGGAGGCAGAATGTGGAAACCTCTGTACATCCCTGACCCAAGTGATTCAAGCCATTTGCACCTACAGGAGTGATGTCCTTGGACCACTAAGGCAGGAGGTGACCACTGTAGAAGGGACCCATGTCAGACCCGTGCTGGGTTACAGCGTGGAGAGCTGTGGGGTGGAATTGCCGTTTTTTTGCAGCCCCAGTGTAGCCAGATCCTCTTGCCCAGTGATAACATTGTCTTACGTTCCTGAGTGTGCTTTTGCAAAGGGGAGAAGTGGGGCATGAGAGATTACGTTCTTCAGAACAAAGCTCTTACTGTTGGGACTAGAGCTGAGCAGTGATATTATTTCCTCCTACCCCCCCCCCCCCCCCCCCCCAAAAAATGTTCAAGAGTTCAAAACTTACCCCGTTCTGCAGCAGCACAAAGCTGAAACCTTTTGACAATTTTCATGAAAGTAGTGAGGGCACCCAGCCCAAATGTGGGGTGACTGATTTGTGTTTGAGACTTGCAACTGTGGTCAGTCTCCCTGATCCCAGGCGAAGGCTTTAATGGTGAGGCTTTCTCTGGTCTGGTTTTGACCAGAAATTCTGTCCTGGACCCTGAGGTAAGACTTTCCTCAGGATTATTATGTTTCAGAGAAAAGGTTTTTGGTTTTAATCGGCAGTTTCCAATGAAAGATTGTGTTGTCTAAGAATTCCCAACTAGATGTAGTCAGAACTACTGATGATGCCATGAATCCAGACTTCTCTCTGCTTATGTTGGCCAGAAGCTTATTGTATTGCAAGTGTAGTCCAAAGTAATGACGGCAGATTGCTTGGAAAAGCCAAGTTAATTATTTTAGTTCCTTTTCTGCTTATGTTCCCTCTGCCACATACAGACCTCGAATGCACAGAGAGAACCATGCTCCAAATCTGCAAGGAATTCAAGAAACAGCAACAAAAATGATCTGGGGACTGACTGATGAGGAAAGACTGGAAGTGTAATAACAGAGGGGACATAGCACTAGCACCCTTCAACTAGCTGTAAAGGAAGAAGTTGAATTATTTATAGTGGGAGAAGGCAATTGGAGGAAGAGATGAAAATAAAAGGAAAATTTAGGTTCATGTTGAGCAAAAAGCACCTGAACAGTGATCTGTATCGAGCTACAGAGTAGCCCCAGTCAAGAAGCATTTAGTGGACAAAAGCTTGTACTGAAGGGAATGGGTCTGCCCTGGCAGGGAGATGAGCTGGTTGACCTAAGTGGGTCTTTTCCAAGTCTAACGTCTGTGGAAAAGTTTCTGCCAGGCTGCCTTGCGTCTTTGACCTGGAACTTTGAGCGTTCTGCCTTCTTTTTTTACTTTTCTAATTAGCCTGTAAACTGGTTTGTACTGTCCAGCCCTCCTTTGGCTTCGTGTCCTTTTTCCTGCCAGCTCTTTCAGCCCAGTCCAATAACCTGCACTCCCATCCTGCAGCAGTGGGTGGCTGTGTGTGGGATAAAAAATACCAAATTGCACGCGCGCACACAGCCTGTGCTGCCCATTCAGAGTTGTGGGCTCTCGCATGCCTCCAGAGAGAAGGGCTTTGATCCGATTCCAGCCCTTTCCCACTGAGGCATCACTCATGAATGAGTCTCTTCTCTAGATCTCGTAGTATGCAGCAGACAAAGAAAAGGGGACAAGGGAAGGAGTGAGGGAGGATTGTTTACCCTCATCAGGAATGGTTGAGTGGCCTGAGTCAATAGAGCCTATTTTTCATTAACCTAATCGTTAGTTTTGCAAGCTGCCAATTAAATTTTTCCTGCCTATACAGAAAAGGGCATCATTTGCATGTTTGAGGTTTGGGGTTTTTTTTAAATCGGGGGCTCAGTGAGCTTCATAGGGGTATTTGAGTAATGGAAATGAAATTTTAATTTCTCTTGAGTTGACAGAGGATGATTTTTGAGTTTTAATTATCGCACAACTTAGATTCCTGGCTGTTGAAGATCACGCAGACATCTATTGTGCCGAGCAGTTAATTATGCAGTCTTTCACCAGGCTTGTAAGGGCTATTGTCCAAAAGAGTCTTGTCAAACAGGTGGAGAGACTCTTTTTCCCCTCAAAGAGTGTTTTTCCAGGACTTGGAAAAGTTATAATTGTATTTCTTAAAATGAAAGATAAAAACTGTTGCATGGGCTTTAGAATTTAATATGTTTCTGTGTTGGCTTCTGTTTTTTTTTGTTTTGTTTTGTTTTTTTAAACGAAATCAGTTGCATTATTAAATAATCTGTTTCCTTTCATAAAGATTGCTCCTTAAACAGTTTACCAACACCAAGAGATTCTGTAGTTATGTTCCCTGTTGAACCATGTGCTGTCTGTCTTTAAGAAGCATCCCTTTGAAGGCAGACTTCTGCAGAAAGTTGAGTCCTGATATTTTGGACAATGCTAGCATTAGATAGTCCAAGAAGCAACTGCTATGTACTGTAGTGAGCTAGGGCAGAATAGGAAGGCATTAGGCACTGAATAAATTGTTCAAAATGGCCTATAGTGGTTCCATGCTCATTTTGGCTTTAGCAGAAGCAGGAAAGGCTCAAGGTCTCAGCCCGCTTAAGTCACTGTTGCAATTCTTACTGATGTTAGTGGATCAGACGTGCTGTATTTCTGGGTCCTGGTTTTATTGTCTTGGAACATACAAAGGTTAAACTATTTGCGAGGCAGCAAGTTATTTAGGGAATTTTTTCCAGTAGCATATAAAATAACTTAGGATGAAAGAATAGATCATAGGTAGGAAGGGAGGAGAATGATTTCTTGGTAACTGATTGGTGTTCTTAGTGAGGATGTGATATCAATAATGAAAAAATGCATGCAAGGGTGGAAAAAATCTTCAGAGAATCTCTTTCCAGAAGTGACTGGCTTTATATGAATCATTATGGTAGCTGTGTATTTGATTTCTGCATCGGACAGCAAAACCTGGCCACCCAGGGGACTTAAGAGTTATATAGGATGTATTGCTGAGAATTGAATTTACCCTTCAGCATTTCCTTTGCCTATCCTATGCACCACTACTGCTTTTAACGTCTTGATGGAGAAATTAGGGTAAAATAACCTCATGTATCCCCTTTCCTGAATTATTATTTTTTTTAAGAGTATTTCTCAGACTTTCCTCCCCATTGTATTTCAGTGTTTACAGCACTTCTGTGAGATGGGGATACAGCTAAAAGGGAAACAAGGGTATAAAACCAAAAAGGGAATAATTACCAAGCTGAGATGTGTTTAACAAAGTAGGCTTCTCCCTTCAAGGTAGTATTGCTTCTCAGTTGTTGCATTATGATGCTGGCATCCTTGCTACAGGATCTCGCAGTCCTTAGCAATAGGGCTAGGAGCTCTGCAGAGAGCACAGGCAAGATGTTTTTCTTTGCTAGCACTGACTTGTGTCTTACATTTCACTTGTAAACCCTTTGCACAGGGGTTGCTCAGTTTGTACAGCATCTCTGACAGCAGGCTCCTGGGCCATAGCTAAGGCTCTGAAGCACCACAGACATGCAAATAATAAACAGTAATAGGCTCTGTGCTTAGCACTAGCACAGGGAGAACCTTTAAATTCCCGGTTGGCTGTGAATGGCTAACAGAGCAGCACTGAGTGACTTGTGTGAAATTAGGGCCCCAAATACGGTACATGTATGGTATGAACTTCTTGTCATAGAACTGCTAGAGACCAATAACAAAAGGCACTGCTCCCCATGGTTGTGACGATCATTTTGAAAATATGAACCAAACATGAATAATGTAGTGTTCTCTGCCTGGGTTTACAGAAGGCCTGATATAACAACACTGAGGGTTCATGGCAATTGGGCATTAACCCTGGATTTGAATGACACTCGCATCAATCTTTAACGTTAAATATATTCATTATTATTTTATTGAACCATTCAGCTTGTATACATCTCCCAAAATTCTTCTCAGTCCTCCCCATGTGCCCCCAACTGTTAGAACATCCAGCATATTGATAGCAGAAATATCTATGGGCATGTGAAAACCAAAGACTTGTATACATTGTAAAGTAATCTGAACCTAATAGCGGAATCAGTAGCATGTACTTTGATATTGATGTTCAGGTTCAAATTTAGTAGCTAAAAGAAGTCCATTGTTGCTGCAGATCTTCCAGCATGCTGGAAGTGCGATGTTGAATCCAGAGAAGATGTTCCTGCTCCAGCATTGGTTTTGGTGGGGTGGGGGAGGGCATCCTTTAATTGCTGAGACACTAGCAGGAAAAGGGATTGGTCCAGGCAAGGAAAGGTTCCTTTTAGCTAAAGGAGCAGAGGCATAGAGCAGGAAGAATAGGTTTCCAGGCCAGGATGCCCAGAGGAGTGAGCAAGAGTGAGTGAATTTCTGTTCTCTAGCAATTGTCTGCATAGCATGAGGACTTGAAGCAAAGGGAGATCCTATCCTGTGCTTGTCTGGAAAGCTGATGGCTGATACAAGGTGCTGATAAGCAGGGATTTTTTTTATGCTGTCTTTTACTGGACCATCTGTATAGTTGGGAGAGCTGTTTGATGAACGTTTGAGCCCTTCTTCAAGTGTAAAGAGGGGAGTAGGCTGAGCTAATTATTAGCGAAAAGCCTCCATGCAAACAGTCTGCTTGGAGGGTTGGAGGGAGGGTTGTGAAGTAGGAGTGAAAAAGTATTACTGGGAGCCATTATGAGACCAAATAAGTGCAGACAAAGGAAGTAGAATCGTGTCTACATGTACATTGCTAAAGATTTTAAGTAGACTAGAACCATCACCTTTTAGGGACTTCATTGCTGCCAAAACACCACCAGGAAGTGGTAGAGTGCCCAGGGTTTGCCCAGGGTTCTAGCTGGAGAGGCGGACCTGGATTGGGGTAGGGGTTGGAGTGAAGAGGGTTGCCATGTGCTGGGGGTCCATGTGGACCTCTGCATGTGGTTCCTAGGGGGCTGGATGCTCAGGGCTCCCCTTCTGCCTCCAGGAACTCCTTGGGTTTTCCAACCACTCCAGTAACCTTGCATTGCCAGCAACTGCCTAAAGATGTGTGTGCAGGGTGGAACCTGCAGAGTAGGGCTGGCTGCGAGAGCGCAGCACAGAGAGCAAGGATCAATTAACAGTTAGCAGGCTAATTCACTTCACATTGAGCATGGAATTGACAGCCATTCTTTCTATTAAGTGCCCATTGTGCAAGGGCGCTGTCTCTTCCCATCACCACCCAGCAATTGACATCTATGTACTGTTACAGGTACAATCACCTATCCCACTTGTGCAGGGGACTACAGAGCTTCCTCCCCCCCCCCCCCCGTTCAAACCTGAGTAGTGGGGGGAGCAGAGCTGGGCCATGGCTGGGGGGGGACTGGGTGGGGGAGAGGCAGCAACAGGGCCTGGCCCTGGCCGGAGCAGTGAGGCAGCAGTGGCCCGATCCCACATAGGGCCAGAGAGGGGTAGGGGGAGCAGGACTGGGTTGGGAGGAGCAGAGCTGGGTCGGGACAGGGAGGCAGTGTGGCCAGGTCGGGGGCCAGGGAGGTGAAAGCAGCCCATGCCTGTGAGGGGATGGGGGAGGGGGGCAAGACTTTTTTCCCCACTGTGGTGGAGCATAGGGTGCTCCTGCCACTTTAAGGGCCTGGAGCCGGCAGCCTCCAGGTGCCTGATTGTGGCAGCCATTTTGAGGCCTATATAAACCAGGCAGTTGGGCTGCAGAAGGTCAGGCAGCAACATCGCCTGGCCGTAGGGCTGCTGTGAATGATCCGGAGGTAAGGGGGAGCTGCAAGGGGTTGGCAGGAGGCTCCTGGTCCTGGGCATGACCTGAAACTGCACCCTGCCGGGAGTGGGTGGTCTAGTGGGGCTCTCAGTGGCGCGGGAGCCCCCAGGAAATGCCAGGCCAGTGATCACCCTGGTGAAAGGTGGGTCGGGGCGCCTTAACCCCTAGCTCCCACCACCACCGGGTGGGTTACCCCGAGA
>NW_005843106.1:176943-187378 GCF_000455745.1 Alligator sinensis | reverse complement strand
CAGGGAGCCGGCGGAGTGGCCGCCTGTGTAGTGAAGGTCATAGCGGGGTCTTGCGTGGAAGATTCTGGGGCCCAGTGAGGAACAACACCATGATGCCATCTGCGAGGCTTGGGCTGCGGTATTAGGGGAGGTAGGAACCGCAGAGCGCCCCTTGGCATCGGGGCAGTATGAAGGGCAGCCTCCCGTTTAGTTAACAACATAATTGAACTGATTATCATCAAAGGCGTGGCGGGCGAGACAAGCGGGCGGTTGCCCGGAGACAGAGGGCGGAGATCGGCGTGAGGAGGCCCTCTGTCACACCCACCCTCCCAGAAGGCCAGGGCTGGGTGTGAGGAGCAGGGCCAGGGGTCAGTGGGGCAGTGGCAGCCCATGTGTCTGCTGGCCGCCCCAGCCGGTCAGGGATGGGGGGAGGCAGCTATGATCTGCCCACAAAATTGGAGCCTGGGGCTGTGGCGAGTCTGCAAAATTCTACCCTGGGCTCCTCAATTTGAGCAGATTCCTACCCATTGCCTTTCACTGTCTTTGGGAAGGGGCACAATGAGGCGCGATGCAGTTTGGGATGCCTGGAGGACTGAACAGGCATGGAATGCTCAATGTCCACACATAACATTAAACTGGTTCAAGAGAAATTGGCTCAAAACAACTTGATTTTTCCCATTGTGCTTTAGAAACATTCCAGACAGTTTAAACTGCTCTGAAGTGGCGCGTACGTCTAGACTCGTTGGGTTTAAATTGTATTTAGAATATTTTAAGCATTGTCTGTTCACACCCCTAGGTGTTGGCAGAGGGAGACCATTCAAGAAGGAAAGGTAGTAATTACCTGTGAAGTGCAGAGAGATTAGTAGCACTGTTTGTTAGGTTGTAATGAGCCATGAAGCCACTGTCTGTTAGCCCTACTAGACATTGAGAATCTGATTTCTGTAACCAGGCCTGACTTCTGGAGGTGTTTTGTAAATTCCCTTTGAGCATAAAGATTGTAAGGTCAGAGAATGGGATGGTGAGAATGGGGATGGTGGTTGTTTGAGAAATATGTTCCTGTTGGTGCTTCTGTGTTCTTGCCTTTTTATATTTTTTGTGAAAGCTCGTTCTGGTGTGTAGTTCGTGTCTGGTTGCACCCACAGTTTTCACGAGAGCATCTAGTACACTGGGACCCCTGCCAGACATGCAGGTAGAGGCATGATAAGACCTGATGTACAATCCACACAGTTGTACTTCTTGCCATGCCACACACACGCATGGCAGGAGCTGTGATTGTGGGATCCTATCACACTTTATTGCTGGGCACAGGAGGAGCCCACGATTGCGATCATGGACTTCTGCACCAGAAAGTAGCAAGTTCCTCTGGCTGATTTGGGCTCCCTGCTGTGGAGGCAGACCTTGAGCATCCCCCTGCCAGGCTGGGAGCTTGCAGCTGATGTGGCTACCAGCCATGGTAACACATCATATGCTTCCCATGGCTGGGAGTTCAGGTCAGCTGATGGGGCTTCCAGCTGTGGGAACACATGATGTGCCCCTGCAGCTGGTAGAGACTCCTAGCCATGGGGGATGGGCAACAGTGCACCTGGTGACATGTTCAATTAATGGCATGATAGGAGCCAGTCACAAAGTTACTACACATTTTTGTGGAATAAATTACAGCTTATTCCTTGTTTTATGATGCCATTAATTGCTTTAACGTGTGGCTGGGTTACGACTTAAGATAACTGGTTAATCATGTCTTAAGGGTAGTGTGCACCAAGGACCTGGATAAGAGCTATCATGTACATTTTATGATATATACATGTAGGATGGATTCTGACAGCCTTGTTATGAGGGTTGTTGAGTGTTATGATGCTGGAGATTTGTTGATAGGTTCTGCTTTTATTATCAAGGTTGTATTCCATTTGAAATCTTTTGAGCAGAAGGGGGTCCCCCTGTCCAGTCCAGAGGAAAGCCACGCGTATGATCAGAGGGCAAGAGAACAGGCCCTATGAGGAGAGGCTAAGAGCCATGGGACTCTTCAGCCTGGAAAAGCACAGGCTCATGGGGGGGACCTGGTGGCTGCCTATAAGTATATAAGGGGTGTACATCAGGATCTGGGGGAAAGCCTGTTCATCAGAGCGCCCCAAGGGATGACAAGGTCAAATGGTCACAGGCTCCTCCAAGACTGTTTCAGGCTGGACACAAGGAAAAACTTCTTTACTATCCAAGCCCCCAAGGCCTGGAATGGACTACCTCCAGAGATGGTGCAAGCACCTACTCTGGACTCCTTTAAGAAACATTTGGATGTCTGTCTTGCTGGGATCCTTTGCCCCTAGCTGACTTCCTGCCCCTGGGGCAGGGGGTTGGACTCGATGATCTTCCGAGGTCCCTTCCATCTCTAATGTCTATGAAATCTGTGAGTTTGTTTTTGACGTTGAGTTGGGTCAGTTATGGCAATTGCTTGAAGGCCAGGAGTGGGGGGCATTTGCAATATTTTGGGTGGTTATAGCACTGCAAGGGGTCTTGCTGGGGACAGGGGAGCATAGGAGTAATGTGACTCCTATGTGATAGGAATAACATTTATCCCCTTGTCACTTGGGATTTTTCCTCTTAGAATCCATTTGAGGCTCCCCAAGTGCAGTCATATATGCTCAGAAAGGCAGCACAAAGTGCAACACTACTGCTGTTCACTTGGTGCATTTACACTTGCAATTAATGTGACTGAATATTACCTGTGGTATTTGGCTCAATTTGAGCCAGAGTAAACTAATCCCAATGTCACTGTCTACCCATGCGTTTAAGCAGAGTAATTTACTGCACTGCTGGATACCACTTGTATCTGATGGGACTATCTGACAGTGCAGTAAATTAATATACTGTTCCCTACTTGCTGCACACATGTAGGCGATAATGCTTTACTGCACAACAAATTAGTTTGCTGCGTAGTAAAAAGTCTCATGAAGACGTGCCCACATTATAACACAGTGATTCTTCAGGGTGCTGCAGCATACCACACAATGTTAGCACTGTTGGGTGTACAAACGTGATTTAGAAGATAAAACCAGAGATTTCAACTAGGCATCCACAGTGTTAACAATATTCTGACCTGCTGTGGTCTTTTGAGTTCTTTGCAACAGAAGAATTGCTCTGTTTTTCAGAGTGAGAACAAAGAGCTGGGATGTTCTGAGGGGTGCCTTGAATCCTAACAAGGGGTGCCTTGAGTCTAATCAGGTTGAGAACTGTGACTGTAGTGAATGTTTTGACTCTTTGTAGCTAGTGGAAAGCCATTAATCGGCTTCAGGTTTGGGTTGTTGTTTTGTTGGGTCATGTGATCACATTACCAAGATTAAAGAAGCACGAGGAAGGAAAAGAAGCTTAAACAACTGAGGGTGCCTGGGCAGGTCATTTTAACCTTTTACTAATCATTAAAGCTGCAGAATCCCATTCGTCCGAGTGACTCTCAGTTCTGCTTCTCGAGTAGGAACTGTTGACAGAATTTCCTGTTCCCTGGTGTCCTTTCAGATGTATGTAAACTCAGTTGAACATCTGGAACAACCCTCCCTCCTGGCTGTTGAGTTCCCCCAGAGGCAATGGTCTTGTGCTCATTGTTTTGCAATAAGGATACTAATCACAGTGATGACAAGTGGCTTGATTTTCAAGCTGTCAAAAGCAGGGAATTTCTCTTTCTATCTCTAAATTTAGATGCCTCAGAGATGATCCTTGTTGAGGCCACATTGCAATGGCTCAACTCTTGTCCATCTATGTTAATAGCTAGGATGTCCAAGATTATAGAATCATAGAAGTAGGGTCGGACCTCATAGATCTTCAAGTTCGACCCCCTCCCTGGGCAGGAGGAAAATTGGGCTCAAATGACCCCAGCCAGGTAGGCATCAAGCCTCTTCTTAAAGACCCCCAGGGTAGGAGCCAGCACCACTTCCCTTGGAAGTCGGTTCCAGATCCTAAATGCCCTAACTGTGAAGTAGTTCTTACGGATGTCTAATCTAAACCTACTCTCCAACAACTTGTGGCTGTTATTCCTTGTTATCCCGGGGGGGCGCTAGGGGAAACAAGGTCTCCCCCAAACCCTTCTGGTCCCCCCCCAGTGAGTTTATAGATGGTCCCCAGATGGTCACCGGGTCCCCAAAACAGATTATATTGATCGCCCAGTTCACTGCTTCTGTATTGGGCAACAAATTGTGTCTTTTCTTTATGTTTGGATTGGAAATCATGTGTGATGCATTTATTGTGCTGCAGTGTAGGTCTGAGTGGGAGGCAGAGCCCTGCAGGTGGACGTATGCTGAATTTGGAATGAGACTGACAAGTCCAGGCAGGGCCTCTAGTTTGCTGTCCTTGCTCATTTCCACTCCTCCTTTTCTCTTCACTCTTTTTTTTCAGATTTTAATAATACAGCGTCTCACCCACTACTTGGTTTTAACTTCACCTTTCCTTTTTCTAGCTGTTGTATCATTTATTTCCCGGTTCATATTAAATAGTAAGCAACATCCAAGAGAAGTGCTGGTACTTGGGAATAAACGAATTGCTTGAACTCTGCCTGGAGGTTGCAAACTATTCTTTTTTTTTTTTTTTAGGATTGGCTTGATATTAACAGGGGAAGCCAGTATCTTAAAAATGACAACAGCTTCTTAAAGAAACTACTGCAAAATAAAATCTGCCCATACACCTGGGGTTTAACTGGCTGTGTTGTGATGGGCGTCACAAACATGGCATCTGAATGTGTGAGTTTATACTACAAGATGCCTCAAGTTCATTCAGCAGTATAGATAGTAAAACAGGCTCTCACTAGGCGCAATACAGCACTGCTCCATTGAAACTGATGCCTTTTTATGCCATCTGGCAGTCTGGTCCTCTACATATTGAACATCAACATTTCTGCCACTGCTGTTTTCTTCCTTTTTTTTTTTTTTTTTAAATTCAGCCCTTGAGATGCACATTATACAAACTTCTTTTTGAAAGTTCAGTGGTTAACAAGGTCTAAAGCTGGGTTCTCACAGCTGGGCTCTCGCAGCTCTCACCCACAGTCAGGAATTAAATGAGAGCCTGTAAGGCCAGACACAAGGTCTTTGTTTTGTATGTGCCTACAGTCTCCAAGGAGGGTAGAGCGGTGTAGTCAGGAAAAAGAAGTTCATGGATCAGTTCTATATGACTGTGGCATCAAACGTTACTGTTAAAACCATTAAGACATATCCTTAGTGTTACTTGTTCTGAGAGTCCCTTGTTTCAGAGTTAAAGACTTCAGTTCATACCTTTCTGGATTATTCTCCCCTAAATTGAAATATCTCACAGCTTTCTCAGAAGGGCTGAGCACAAACTGTTGGGAATAAATACAGAAGGCTTTACGTATGTTGACACTCGCATCTATCTGGTCATTTCCATAGCTTCCTAGTTAACCGTGGCTTTCATTTCCTCACGTCAGTGACTCTGTTTCAGAATAACTTTTATAGTATGCCACGGTAGTTGACTTACAAGAATCTCTCTGTCCATGTTTGAGGAGCAATAGCAGAGTAGTCTAGTCTGCTTCCTCTCAGAGAAGAGCACTTAAACAAGTTTCCTGCCAACTGATTCAGGAGAGGGAAATAGAGCATCAGCATGATGTCACTCTACCAAGAGAGAAAATTCAGGGGCTGCTTTTCTGATGGCATGAGAAATACCATTATACTATGATATTTTCCTTCTATCCATCTCTTCCTAATGAAAACCTGATAAGATATCAGAAGCTGTTTGCAGTCTTAGGCCACATCCAGATGTGTAGACACACGTGGTTTGTGGCACCACAAACCACACACATTGCATGTTAAATTGTGCATGGTGCTGCTAATTTGCAGCATGGGGGCAACATTTGCTGCTGGGATTTCCTGACAGCAAAAAAAAAAAAAAAAAAGAAAAAAAAAAAGAAACCTTGGAAAAAAGCGGGGCAGAGCCTGTGAAAATAGCATGCACTGGGATAGATGTAGAGATTGGAGGAGCAGGCAGCCCATCTTGACATACAGCTCCCTGCCTGGCTGGGACGCAGCATTCCTCAGTGCAGGTGCTGCATGCTGGCTAGCTCTGTGCTGAGGCAACCTGTGCCCCAGCCAGTGCCCCCTGCAGCACATGGAGCCTGGCTGGGAGCTGGGAGGAGCTGGGCGTGGCCCACAATAAAGGACATTTGCAGGGACATATGCTGTAGCACAAAGGCGTGGCACAAATTTGTGCTGCTACCATTTGGGCCACTGCAAGCACATGCCTCTGCTCATGTGGACGTGGCCTTAGTGGGCAGATATTTTACTATGCTGGAATATGATGTAATTTTTGGAAGCTATACAATAAAAGGGTAAAGGCATACGTTGTGGAGCTGGTGGGGGGACATTGTCAGTCTCATACAGACTGACTTGAGGCTACTAAGCCCTTAGGCCTAATGAACTGGAACAGAGTTGGAAATCTGCAGTCTTGAAAAAGTTTTGAACTAGTATTTAGAGACTCACTTGGAAATGTTAATTAGATATCTCTGGCATGTGCCCCCATCCTGTTAATGCAGTGATGTACAGCAATGCCAGCTTACTTCGATGCACAATGAGCATCTTGTGATGCAAAGAATCCAACGAAAAGTGGAAACATGGTCATATTACTATACTATGGCAGAATATAAGACTATTGCACAGGCTTAAAGGGAGAAAATTAGGAAGGCCAAGGCACGATTTGAGATGCAACTGGCAAGGGACATAAAAAGCAGTAGAAAGGGATTCTACAAATATGTCAAGAGGAAGGGGAAGACCAGAGAAACTGTAAGTCCTTATGGAATGCAGAAGGCAGTCTAGTTACTGATGATGGAAAGAAGTCAGAAGTGTGTTTTGTTTTGTTTTTTTACTTGTTTTCACAAATAGGGATAGCTACCAGATAGGGAGGGAGTTAGGCAGCCCAGAGTAGTTGTAGAATTGGTTAGGGACTACTTGGAGAGCCTGGATGCTTTCAAGTCCATAGGGCAGGATGGGATGCACCCTAGGGTGCTGAATACATTGGTTGAGGTAATTTCAGAATCATTCATCTAGCCTGTATTTCCTTAGCTTGTTAATGAGAAAGTGTTGCAAGGTAGATACAGAATTGGTTGGATCATCATGCTCAATGAGTATTCAGTGTCTAGGAGGCATCAGGTGGGGTTCCCCAGAGGTCTGTCTTATGTCTGACATTGTTCAACATCTTCTTTAATGATTTGGACAATGGGATTGAGTGCACACTTTGCAGATTTGCAGATGACACCAAACTGGATGGAATTGCAGATGTTCTGGAGGGCAGGGCTAGAATCCAGAATGACCTGGATACATTGGAAAAATGGTCTGCAATCAACCAGATCAAATTCAACAAGGACAAATTCAAATTCTAGAATTTGGGATTAAATAATTATATATACAAATACAGACTGGGGATGAGTGGCGAGGCTGCCTTGCTGCAAAGAAGGACCTGGAGGTTACAGTGGACCATAAGTTGAATATGATCCATGAGTGTTCTCTTGTTGCAAAAAAGGCCACTAGCATACTTGGTTGTATTAAGACAGCATCAAGAGTGTCACGTGGAAATCAAGGGAAATGATTCTTCCTTTCTAATCAGCATTGTTGAGGCTTCACCTGGAGTACTGTGTCCAGTTTTGGGCCCCACACATCAAGAAGGATGTAGAGAGCTAGGGCTGTTTAGCCTGGAGAAGAGAAAACCAAGGGGACAGTTGATAACAGTTTTCAAATACCTGCAGAGTAATTATAGAGAGGATGGAGATGGGCTTTTCTCTATGGTCATACAGTACAGGACTAGGAGCAATGGCTTCAGTCTGCAGCAGCAGAAATTTAGACTGGAGATTAAGAGGAACTTTTTGAATATGAGGCTACAACAGATAGATATCAAGTTTGTCCCAGGATAAACCATTTTATCCAGGGACAAAGTGCAATTTGTCCTGGCATAGTGATGATCTGTGGGTCCCTTCCAGCCCTACTTTCCTATGAACCTAAAAATGTTCATGGAATAAGAATTACTAATTGATTATCCCAGGACATCACCAAGTGCATCTCAATGATTATCCCAGGATTTCATCATTGAATCAGTGGCACAAAACTGACAGTGCCGTCAGCCTCTCACTAAATCCTGATGAGAAGGACAGTGTATGTACACCTCAGTTACAGGGACTAATGCAATATCTATTCTTAGTCAAAAGGTGGTCAAGCATTGGAACAGGTTATCTAGAAAAGCTGGTGGCATCTCCATCCTTAGAAAGTTTCAAAAGCAGGTTAGACACTTAGCCTGGATAGTTTAATCGGGAATGATTCTGCCTTGAGCAAGGGTCTGGATTAGATGACCTTGTGAGGTCCCTTCCATCTCTACTTTCCTGTGATCTTAAGGTTGAGATCAGGTTACTTAGGTGTTTATTTGCCTGATATTCAAGGTAAATTGCTTGTTTAACATTTTTTAAATTAAAATGTTAACTATTCCATAATTGAGAACTACGTGCATCACAGTGACCCTTAAACATATCAGTGTTGCTCCTACAAGCATATTTTAGTAACATTTGAATGAAGGATTTGACTCTGCAACCCTGGGAGCACAGTGAATAACACTTACATGTGTTGTCTTATTGAGGTCAGTGTGTTCTGTATCTGGCCTTGTAGAAAGGCATATTTTGAAGGCCATCTCATTAGGACTGATACTACTCTGCTGAAGTAACTGAAGCTTTACTGATTTACATTGGTGGAAGCGTCTGCCTATCAAGAACCAACATAAGCAAACTGAAAGAGAATATCCTTTGAGTGTCCTGGGGGCCTGGGTGGATCTAGGATTTTGAACAGGGGAATGCAGATGTTGGGGTGCATCATTCCATATAACAGCGTATATTTTTCTCCAGTTAAAAAAACAGAAGATGGTTTACTAATGTACTAGGGGCCTGGGGCTATTCTATTCTACTTTAAAATCAAAACAAATATACATTTATTGAAAAATATGCATTAATTTTCTATTGTGTATAAAAAAAACAAACTAGGCAAAAAATAATCAAAAGATGCTGTTTCTTTAGCTCTGTAGTCATTAGAGTTAAATCTCTCTCTCCCCCCACAAACAAAATCTAACCACCTTTAGCATCTTGGCAGTGCATCCAATGCTTTACTTAAAGTTTTTTCACTATCTAAGTTAATGTTCACCTGAGTTCATATTTTTGGCTAGAGTTAAAAACAGTCTGCAACCCTGTTAAATAGGAGCTACATTACTAGGAAGAGCTAACAGAAAGCAGAGTTGCTGAAGAAATGACAGCGTGATTCACAGAACATCAAGACCATTAAAAAGAAGAGAAAGTTGTTAACACCTGTGGAATGAAATGTTTGGAAGGAATTGGGTAGATTACAATGAGCTATGAAGTCACTGACAACTGAATAGAAATGCTACTGCTGCCAGGGAATTGGTTTTAAACTATGGCGGACCAGAAATCAAAGGCGGTTGCAACTGCACCACTGTACCTGCTGTCTGCCCCCCTCCCCTACTAGATCTGTCTCAGTCTAGGGGAAGCTAGTTTTGGGGTTTTTAAGTCAAATTATGAACCTTTGAAAACTGTACTTTCTGCATATGGGTTGCACTTGTCATGGGGTTTGACATTCTTTAGCAATACACAGATCAGGGGTAAGCAGTACCATGCATGCACTTGTTGCCAGTATGACTGCCTTGTGAAAGGTAGAGGAAATGTATGGAGCCCATGCCCTTATGCTGAACGTCTTGTAAGGTAAAAGACACGAGTGAATGACCTCCAATAAGATTTCATCTTCCAGCCCCTTTATTGTCATGTATTTCTTCTCTCAGCCAAGCCCAGGTTTACCCACCTATAGATGTGTTGAAGGAATGTGTGGAGCAAATGGAAGGATTTGATTTGGTGCAGGAGGCCAGCTGGACACCTCTGCTGACTGGAATGTGGAGGTGGAAGTTGCAAGTCATTGAGTTTTTCCACCCTACCACCAACACCAAAAAATGTGCCTCTGCTCTAGAGTTAACTTAGGCTCCTATTTGGGTTTTGCTCTACCTTCTCCTTGGGCATCCTTTTACTATAGCTGATAACCTGCCCATTTTTCAGTGAGGACACACTGAGCTTAAATACTGAGACACCCCTAGTGCTGTTCATTAATTTCCCTGTGCACACAGAAAGACAAACCATTTCTCCCTCATTTAATTAGGAAAGATTTGTACAGTAGTTTGATTACTGTACTACGAAGAACCATGGGGTATGTCACAAGAAGTCTTGACTCAGTCTTAGCAGAGCTCAGTATCCTTGATCATACAGTAGCTCAGTTTTAGTTTTTTAGTATGGTGACTCACAACTGGGCCAGGCTAACCTGTGCGCCAGTTGTCTGAAATAATTGGGGGTCTCTGGTCTGAGCAGTCTGTGGGGAGCCTTGGTGACTGCTCCAACATGATCTTCCTGGACAGTTTGGGAGGAGAAAGCAGCCACAGGGCAAAG
>NW_005843106.1:173683-176912 GCF_000455745.1 Alligator sinensis | reverse complement strand
CCCTCTTTCCTGGTCTCAGAAGAGTTGTGTGTGTGGGGGGGCAACAACAGCTTAATTTCTTCACAGGAGGAGTTGAGTTGCAGGGAAATGGTATCTCTGGAGTCCTCTGGTCTGGGGAAGGCACAGGGGAAGCTGTTGCTTGACTCCTCTGGATCATGGAGGAGTTGAGCAGAAGCAGGCAGTTTGGGTGCAGGATTTGTCCTCTTTCCTCTGGTGTTCTTCCCTGTGGTTCAGATCAGTGGACACTGCTGGTGCTGGTGATGGGACACTGTACTTTGTAGAGGAAAAGCCATCTTGGTTGGCATTGTGGGGCGATAGAGGGATAAAATGCTGATGCACTTTCATGTGGTTAAATCTCCTATGTTTGATTTTCAGTGGAAGTTTTTTCCATGGGGAAGGGGAAACCATGGCAAGTAAATATCCCTCTTCCTAATTTGTGGAACATCTCACCATTACAGGTAGATAAAGTGTGTGTGTTGGGGGGGAAGACACCTCAGTGTTTGGGAATAGAATGCAGTAGATTTGGGACCTACTTTGTAACTTCTGTTCCACATGAGGGGCAATTCTGTGGCTCATGATTTGAAATGCACATAGTAATGGAAAAACTGCATGCAGGTAGAATACCAGTAGAAAAGATCTGGTTTCACCTCATCTACTTCATCTTTCTGCTTGGTCATAATTGCTTCTGATAGTACATTGCCTACAGCTTATTCCAGACTAGTTTTGCATGTCGCTACCCGAGAGGCAGGACTAGAACTTTTCCCTTGGGAAGCTGTATGTGGAATCATTAAAAAAAATCCAGCTTGTTCTTAAATGACAGAATCCTAAGTAGTTGTTGCCGCTGCACAGCAAACTGCCCATGTGTGCAGTACTTGGGTTAATTCAGCAGTATGATACAATTGCAAATTAGCACATTCACAATGGTTGTTCCATAATTTTCTATTCTTATAGACATCTACATTAGCCTTTTCCTCTCTCTCTGTGGTAGGCTGATCTTAATGAAGTACCTTTTTATATGGATTTTGATTAAACTCACTTAAGTGTTCAAAATAAGAAATCTTTAGAAGGATGTTTTCCTTATACAAATGTTTCTTGATATGAAACTGGGGTTGCAATGAGAACCTGGGCTCCATGAGTGCTTGGATTTGTGAAATGATGTACAATGGGAACACAGCCATCATTTTTCAGTACTGTCAAAATGAACTGATGGCTCATCTTACTTGTTTGTCAGGAGGATTTCTCTGAAATCTAAAATGAGGAACTGTAATGCCTTGTCTCCAACAGTCCCTGCCTGTTCCTGGCACAGAGAAATTATTTTTTTTTAATTGTAAAACAGGTTCTGATTTGTATTTTTAAAAAGGTTTCCTCTGGAGTGAGACAAATTCCCTTTCTCCCTCAAAGGCCATTTAGTTAAAGCAAGGTAGTGATTCCTGTCCCCTTGGTTTAGCTGTAATGAGCATTAAGTGGTTTGTCTGCAGAGAGAGGAGTTACTCAGATAGATTACATCAAAGTCGTATTATGCCCTATTCCAGGTGGAATTTTTTTTAAAGACCAGTAAATATTCATGAGGGTAGATAATATAAGAATGCTCCTTTTATGAGTTCGGAGAGTAATTCAGGAACCTCTATCAGAGATGAAGTTATGAACTACGTACAATTAGTCTTTTTTTTTTTCTCCAAAGGCACAGTAGAAAAAGGGGATGTCAGATTTTACAGCTCTATAAACAATCTAGCTCAAGTGCTTAAACTCGATAAGTAAATGATGACTGTTCTATAAGTAAATGGTTTCAAAGAGGGTGGAGCCAGACTGTTCTGAGTGGTGGCAGATGACAGAACAAACAACAATGGTTTCAAGTTGCAGCAAGGGGAGTTTAGGTTACATATTAGGAACAACTTTCTCACAAGGAGGGTAGTCAAACACTGGAACAGGCTACCCAGAGGGGTTTTGGAATTTACATCCTTAGAGGTTTTTAATATCTGGGTAGACAAAGCCTTGGCTGGGATCATACACTGTATTTATCCAAATGCAAGGCAACTCTGAATGTACGGTGACCCTCTGCCCCCAATAATTAGATCCCACATATGGAAAATTTATAGATGTATTATAGCTTTCCATGTATGGAAACTAATTATTGGAAGATCATTTTAAATTAGTCTCCCCCACCCCCACACTGCAGGTGGTGGAGGGAGAGGTGATGAGGGGGGCAGTAGGGGAAGGTGGTTGGAGATGGACACTTTAGGAGGTAGTGGGGGGGGGCATGTGGTAGGGCAGGCAGCATGGGGTCAGGTGGTAGGGGGCAGGCAATGTGGAGGCAGTGGGGTAGGCAGCTTGCCCCCTGCTGCCTGCCCTCCGCCCCTCTTCCTTTCCACAGCACTTGCCTTCCATTGTGCCTGCGCCCTGCAGTCTGACTGCCCTGATTGTCCTCTTCTCCCCTTCACACCACTTCTGTCCCCACAGCTTCAGGTCCCCATGCCCCTTTCTCTATTCTCGCCCCCACAGTCTCTTCTCCTGCCTGTCTCTCTTTTTCCCCCCCCTTACCTTTCCCCCACACCAGCAGGCTCAGTCCCTGCTGCAGCCTGGGGCACAGAGCGTGGCTCCAGCCTTGCTCCCTAGCAGCAGTGTGGAGCCAGCACTGCTGCTGTGGGGCTGGGCTGGCGCAGCAGTGCTAACACCACACTGCTGCTACAGGGCCAGGCTGAGGCCATGTTCCATGTCCCAGGCTGCCGCAGGGACAGAGCCTGCTGCTGTGGAGCAAAGGTAATGAGGAGTGCAGCAGAGAGGGAGAAGCAGTGTGTGTGTGTGGGAGACTGAGGGCTGTGGCAGGGCATGTAGAGGCAGTGGGGAGGGGGGGCAGGTGGCAGCTACAGACTCAGCTCTGGCCCCAACCCCAACCCCCAATGGGGCCCAGAGCCACAGCAGCAACCTGGCCCCCATCCCCCGGCTGCCTTGTGCATGATTGTACGGTGACGGGGCTCTTTTCCCATGTTAAATTCCCTTGAAATTGGGAGTAGGGGACCTCCCACAATGAGTCAGCACAATTTACTTGGCAGCTTTGTGCCGGGTTCTGGCGTCTGCTGCCAGGAGAATCCAGACTCTTGATCCTGTTCTACTTCTTCCAGCCTCCTGCCTTTTACATTAACCCACATGAGCTGTTGCACTGTTTCTCCTTCCTACTCCCTGTGTGACTTATGGCAGCCCCCCACCAACAAATCCTGCTGTTCTACATGTG
>NW_005843106.1:172781-173673 GCF_000455745.1 Alligator sinensis | reverse complement strand
TCCCTACATACTTCATGACCAGTTAGATCCCAGATTGGGGAAGGCTGCTGTAAGGGGCTCCCCTCAGGTAATTTTCTCTTTTATCTAATGATAAAATGTCAGTACCAAGGAGAGAGAGGCAAACAGAGCAGGGGATCTATCCCTTTATTCTCTCATTTGAATAGAAACTTTTTCTCATACCATAAGCAAGGATAGGAGCAATGCCCTTGGGCAAACAAACTTGTATCGTGCTGCATTGACAAGAAAGATTTTTGCTTTTGAAAAATGCACTGCACAGAATGACTGGCTGTCAGGAAGTTGAACATGTGAAATGGGAAGGATATCAGGGTGGGGTGTAACATTTTGAGTAGAAATTCCTCTCCCCTGGCTTATTTCAAAGGCAAACATCTGCTAATACAATTGCTTGTGAAGAATTCAAATGATAAGAGCAGAGCAGGACTGACTGAGCAGTATCCGTAGGGGAGATGTGGGTTTTGCAGGCTACAGTGGAGCTCATCATGGCAACCATAAGAGTTTAGCACATTGCATAATTGACCACACAGAGTTCCCTTATTTCTCTTTCACCCCCTATCCATGCTGTGCAGATACAGAGCCTATTGATTTAGCTGCCTCTCAAACTAAACTAAACTAAGGTACTGTGTCTTCAGCTGGTACAAATCAGATGGCTCTATTGCAGTGCCCTTTTACATTAGCTGAGAGTATGGCCTGAAGATGTGCCATTTATGTGCTATGAAGTTTTGGATTCTGTAGAGCCACTGAAACCAGGGGGAAGCATGTGCATTTGGAGTCAGGGTTAAGCATTCCTAAAGGCTGAACACACCGCTTATATGGTGATTGGGATCATTTGTTTAATTTCTAATGATGATTGTGGCGCGTGGGGGGGGGGGGGGGG
>NW_005843106.1:167489-172750 GCF_000455745.1 Alligator sinensis | reverse complement strand
ATTATTGTGTGGGGGGGGGGGGGGGGGGGGGGGGTATGAGCCATTAACATTCCAGCTGAGCAGTATGTTGTGTGTAGGTATAAAGTGCTTTTTTCCAATGTTGCTGGGAGGTTTCAGGGTGGAATTCACTGATAACCAGGAGGTCAGAGGCAAAAAAATTCTGGGAATGTGGTTCTTGATCTAACGTGGGAGAAAATCAGCCTAGGTCTTGCTGCTGAGCACTTGCGCCTGCAGGTTGGAGTTATGGGATCTTTTAAAATAAAAATCATGATGTTAACTGCTCATCTGGCACCTACCTCGCATAAAGAATGTCCATAAGGTGTTGGTGATCAATCTTGGAGAGCACAATGGAGAAGCTGACAGCTCTGACTTTTGTTTTCTGTGCTCTGTTGGAGGCAGATCATTTACTGCTGGCAAAATAACTCATTTGTTTTCTTTTGTTCTCTCTTTGCATTTTATTTTACTCTGATCACTTTTATCTTATGGAAGGTGGAATTTAAAGATCAAGTCATTATTGAATTTAAACATGGGTTTACAGTGTATGGGGTGGTGGTTGATTAGATTCCACCTAGTATATCTCTCACTTGATTTTTCAAAGATGGCAGTGCCCACAGCTTCAGGTTGCCCTGAGTATGTGATGGGGCAGAGGGCAGGGAACCTTTGGGTACTAGAGGCATAATTTAAAAAAGGAGAAATCATTTCCTCTATAATTTTGTCCTTCTTTTTATTAACTGGAGTGCTCAGAAACTATGGTCTGCCAGAGAACAAATCACTTGCTGAGTCTAGGAAAAGCTGGATTGTAAATACTGTATGAGTGCCTTTCCACACACTCAACATAACCTGCAGCAGTTTTAAAACATGATTGTGGTCAGCAGGTTTCTAGCATGTTTACTCTGGCTACTGTTGATGGGGAGTTTAGTGTTTTGGCCTCAAAACTGTTACTGTAAGTTGTTTGGGCTAGGAAGAAGGGTTTTTTGTTCCATGTTTATATGGTACTTGGTGTGATGGTTTATGCGATCTTAGTTTATGACTGGTACAAGACAAAAAAAAGTAATTAACTTATAGGATAGTGCTAGTCTTTCTTTAGGAGTCAGGTTACAACATAGTTCATGCTGCTCTGGGAAACTGAGCAAAAGTCCACCTATATGCTGTGGTGGTTGTTGAGCTTGCATCTCATCTTACTGTGCATCTTTAGGGCTCATATGAGCACTTCTTATCCACAGTAGCTCTGTGTATGTGTCTGTGTAGGCACACATGCACGCAAACCCAATCAAAAAAGAATGTACAAAAATATGTGCAGTCCAGTGGCATCTAATTTCTAGGTAATCACAGGGCAATCACACCATTTAACTGCAAAACACTACATCTGCTTTTTCAAACAACTTTGGGTACCTCTGAAACCTTTAATTTAAGTCAAGAATATGTATGTGTTTCACTAGTAAAATGTGCTCATGTGTGGCAGGGAGCAGCCTGTAGCTGTTATTGTTAGGGGCCTGAGAACTTACATGGTTTCAAATAGCCTTCTTATATTTTGTTATGAAGAATATCCAGAATCACTTGTTTAATGCAAAGCAGTTTTAACACAACATGAATACATTTCTCTGGAAGCTATTTTATATTTTCTGGTAGATGCTTGTAAATCTTATTTAACTTGTTGTGATGCTTTCTTTGCGTGCAGCTTGGCACATCATCAGGCATATTCCAGTTTTTCTCATGAATAGTCAAAGCACCGTCAGAGATCAGGTATATCTTGCATGCTAACGGGGCTGCACAGCATCTTAAAGAATGAACAGAAAAGAATTTTGCAAGGTGCTTGGTGTCTCTACTGGGAGCTGATGTTTCCACAAATGACTAAGGAAGATTTGCATTGTGTAGGACTGATCCTTAGAGGAAGCTCAACATGTAAAAGCTCCTACTGGTGCACCTTGCTTAAGTGGGTCTGTCTCTGAGTGATGCTTTCAAAAGCACACAGAAATCAGCATGCCCCTCCAGATTCAAGTTAACTCACAGTCCCCCAGAATCCTAGGTTGCTCTGTAGCCGCCCCCCTCCCCCAACACACACGCACCTTGCAAAGTGGGTGGGCTAGCCTTGGCCCAAACTGTCTGCTCTAGCTGAGCAGGGAGCTGTGCTCTTGCACCCCCCAGCTTCTGGCCTGGGCCACTGCAGGTGTGTGGCTGCATTTCCAGAATCAAAAGCGAATGTCTGCTCACTTGCTTATTGGTTCAGTCTACGCAGTTTAGACTGATTTATGAAGATTGAATTGATTCAGCCTTGGGTTTTTTGACTGTCTGTACTTAGCCCAGGAGGTTTGGTTTTTCTCTCAGTCATGCTTAGTATGAGCCACTGTGGGTTGTGGCTTTGTACCAGTTTCAAAATAATTAAAATTTAGTAAAATGTATCTTACAAAGAATGTTAAGAGTACTGTTTTGCTCAGGTTGTCCACTTGCTTAAGCAACAGAATTAACCTAAAACACTTCACGCCTGCTGTTACCAAAATTGTAAACGGACATAAGGTTCTGCAGGTTAACGCACACAAATGAAAGTACAGCAAATGGTTAAATGTGATGAGAACAGCTAAAAGATTTTGCCCACTCTTTCATTTTTATTGTGTAAAATTTGCAAATATATTGCTTCAAAGCATGTTCCAAAACTAAAAGCAGATGTTACTGCTGTGCAGAACCCACCCACAGAGCTCTCTGGCAAGCTATCTTATGCACCAGGTCATCCTATCTCATGTTGCTGTTTTATTGTAATGCTAAACGGGCCATAACACTATCCAGGTTGAATACAGCCACTTTATGTGAGATTGCATTTTACTGCCCTATTACTATTTATGCCTAGCTTCACTTACTTCTGGAGTAGCAAGTTAGATCACATTAGCAGGAATTTCTGGCTATACCTGTCTGTCTGTGTCTGTGCTTCAGGTTTGACATCTTGCTGTACTCATCTTGTTCTCCTTGTTAATACATCGAATTCCAGCTGTGACCCCTTTTAGAGAACTGTGTGATTAACTGATTTTTGCATCACTAAATAGTTCCAAAAATAGCAGGAGAAGGGGAATGAACTTTACCCAAACTGAATTTTTTTTATTTTGACTGAAGTTTTAAAAGATTTTAATAAAAGATTGAGGGGAATTTATAAGCAAAAAAAAATATGCTGTTTTGAAACATTGAAATGAGAAAATGTTTAAATAAGAATTTTAGCTTTTTCAGAATCTTTTTTCTTTTCCCCTTGAGATAAACAATTCCATTACATTGATATGAATTTAATACCCAGATCAGTTTTCCTGAACCTCCTGTTTTAATAGAAATTTGGGCCAGAAATTTTCAGTCAGCCGTAGCCCAGAGCATTATTTTTTGGTTCTTTCCACAGGGTGAGGGGAGAGAGAGAGAAGAAAAAAAAAAAAAAAAAAGGCTTGTTGTAGAATGGTATTACTGAAGTTAAAGCACAGGAGGGTTAATCAGTTTTTCTGTTTTCTCTTTAAAGATTCATCTTCCAACTATATCAGGCAACTTGAAACAAAAGTCAAACTGCTGGAGGATGACAATAAACTCCTTTCTCAGGTAGGTTTTCTAATAGTGTGATTGATGTCAATATTTGGTGTGACTTGATCCTGCCATTAGTTCCATGCAGACTGACAGACCTTAGTGTTTCACCGGGGTCAGTGAGGCCCTGTAGGAGTTCATCTGTCTACTTGCATTTATTCAGTTGCGATCAGACTCGTAGGAACATAGGGCTGGGTGGGACTTCAGAAGGTCATTCAGTTCACCCCCCTGTTAAAGGTAGGATCATCCTTGTCTAAGTCACCCTAGTCAAGAGCCTGTCTAACCTTTTTTTTTTTTTTTTTTTTTAAATGTTCAGAGATGGAGACTCCACAACTTCTCTGAATAGCCTATTCCAGTGGTTAACCCCCCTCACAGTGAGAAACTTCTTCCAAATATCTAATCTAAATATCTAACTTTGTTACAGGTTTAAAAGCTTTGCTTCTTGTTCTGTCCCATATGGCCACAAAGAATAATCTATCATCATCCTCTTCTAATACTTGAAGGATGGTTATAAAGACAGTTATCAAATCCTGCCTGTCTTCTCTTCTCTTCTCCAGATCAAATAATCTCAGTTCTTTCAGCCTTTCCTTGTTAATCATGTTTCCCAGACTTGTTTCCCAAAGGTTTTGGCTTTGCTTTACAAACAGTCCCCATGAAAGATGCTGTCTCGAAGTTGTATGTGAAAATAATAAACTGCTAAAACCTGTATCCCTAATAATAAACTGCATGAGAGGAAGGAGTGGGGAGAGAGTGTAAACCGAGAAGGTGTATGCACGTGAGAGAGGATGTTGCTGAGCTTTGGAGAAGTCTGTCGCAGCTATGTTAAGATGTGTGGAGGAACACAGAGGGGCCACACGTGTCTACTGAGAATGCCGGTGTATCCATGAGCTTTGTTACAGGGTGCTGTCTTGGCTGCCGATCTGTGCTTGACTGTGTAGGATTGGATTAGAAGCTGATAGTAAAAGGACACCACTGGGCCTCACTCCTTGTAACTTCTAGTTATGATACCTGGGTTTAAAATTAAACCGCCCCCATCAAAGCTAAGAACGTTGTGCTTGCATCTATCCTTCCAGGCCCGCCCTGCCTGCCACTGCGCTGCTTTTGTTCTTTATTACTTCTCTGCTGCTCTGGCATGAAAATGCAAATGAGAGATCAGTAGGGAAGACCACACTTACCTAACTGGCATTTCCACAGACTCCAGCATAGAGCCCTGGGGACCAAATCCTCTGGTGAAATAAACCAGAGCAGATTAATTGAAGTCAGCTATATGATACAGTTATATTATACCTATTTACATCAGCTTCCAGTTTAAGTTTGTATCTCCAGTCCTCTTGGCTTCTCCCTTTATCCATGTGCTTTCTTATTAAATGGTGGTTTTTTTAGGTTTCTTAATTTCTAAACCTAATTTCTGTAATGTTCATTTTTTGTGACTCTCTCTAAAAAAACAAACAAAAAAACCCAGGTCAATTTCTGCCCCATTTAAAGAGTCAGAGTAAATATTTAGGACCGGTTCCCTGCATTAATAATGTCACTTTAGAGTTATTGAAACAAAGGATTTTTTTTTTCTTTCTTAAAACAAAAAACCCAGACTTCTTCCATTTCGCATTGTTCTGCTGGCTGCTTCCATTTCACTGAGAGTGAGCCATGAAAACATCCCTGGACCAGTTTAGTATTACTTTTGGTTTTGCTTTTGGGTTGAGAGAGATGCTGAAATG